>NC_133322.1:3810894-3887159 GCF_012295235.1 Primulina huaijiensis
ATATATATATATATATATATATATAAAAGCAAGGTACGAATGCATGTGTTTCAGCAGCGGCAGATGCAGTTCATTCATATATGTATCGACACAACAAAAATAAATAATAATCAAAAAATTGAAATTAATAATCTGTCACATGCCATTGAATCTAATATATATATTTGATATGTTTTACATTTGTTGTTAGGCATCTCACCAGCGCTGCTAGATATTTGCATAAACAGCTTGTAAGAGTTAAATGCAACACGTTTTTCAAGATCTAGAAAAGTAAGTGAGAAGATAATCGATATGACGTTCTATAAGATATTTATGCAAACCGCTCGTGGTATGTAGTGGTGGGCAAGTTAACATGTTTGCCTAGAGTAGACAAAGAAAATGTAAATGAATCGATAAATCACGCTTATTTCTTTTCTTTGAAAACTTTTTGGCATTAAGATGGCTGTGATTCATTTTGCTGTTAAAAATTTAAATAGGTTCCAACTGTAATTGAATTTAAATCTGAATTGAGTCACGTTTGACTGATTTGATTGTTACGAGCTTCATTGAAATATACAGTGTTTACAAATGCTTAAAAAACATAAATATAATTTATTTTTTCTTTATAAATTTTTTGTAAATAATAACTTTTTAAAAACATTTGCAAACACTACATAAAAACTATCCGTTTCAAAATCATAATTAAACCTATTTATTCAACTCCGAATATCCGGTTTTTCTCTCCCCAGAGGGAAAAAAAACCCGAGCATTCAGCATAGGAAAAATTAACTCATCTAGAAAATTACAAATGTGTGTTTTTAATCAATAAATATTGTGGTTAGGAATTAATCACACTGCCAATGCACTGATTGAGATGAAGCAAAATTTTTGTCTGATTTAAAATCGTAGCATAGGCTTATTAATATTGTATGAAAACAAACGCAGCCCCCCTTGTTCGTACCACATATTCAATGCCCCAATAAGTGAAAACCATTTGATGTTCGATCCTTGTATTCTTCCTTTTTAAAAGTAAGAAATTATTCTGCTATTATTTTAATTATTATCATCTCTGTCCCAAATATATTGTTGTATTATTTGGTGTTTCACACATATTAAAAAAAAAATCATCGTAAAACAAAATTTTATTCATATTTAATTCAATAAAAAATAGTAGTACATTTGACAATTAGACTTAGTTAATAAGTATATCAGTAACAAAAAAGAGAAAAAAAAAACTATTAATTGTAGAAATTGAACTATATATTTGAGACAATCGGAAAAAAATGATACACACGTGATTGGAACGGATGAATATAATATCATATAGTCTCTCACATGCACGAATGCAGCAAAAATCTATCAAATCCAATTGAACTAAACGTGTGAGTGTTGATTTTTCTTTTGCTGAATGAATACTCAGGTTTTTTTTTTTTTTAAGAAAAAACTAGATATTTGGAGTTAAATAAGTAGGTCTCATTATGATTTTGGAACCTATAGTTTTTATGTAGTATTCAGTCAAACCTGACTCAATTCAAAATTAAATTTGATTACAGTTGGAACCGAGTTAATTTTTTAACAGTAAAATGAATGATCTTAATGCCAAAAAGTTTTCAAAGAATAGAATTAAACAAACGTGGGTAACCGATTCATTTACATTTTCGTTGTTAAGCTTGAATTCGAAGCTCCGGTCCGAAGCCCGAAAAAATATGCCACTTAAATTTTAGTATGTCTCAAATCGTAGCTAAATTCATTTGATTCAAATTTAAAAATCTTGAGCTCTATGAATAAATGCCCAAATTAGCACAAACTTGTGTGGTGATATAATTCAAATATATTAAAATTTTAAAAGATTACAACTTTGGTAAATGCCCAAATTAGCAGAGACATGGGATTCAATTGTCTAACTCGAAAATCATGTTTTGATGCAGAAGAAAGAGATCTACCTACAGGTATGTACTACAACTCTACAAGTATCAGGTAAACTCGTGCTTGCAAGTCCAGCCGTCTAATACGCAACAACCTAAAAGACTATCCATCTACACATGATGGTCAGCACGGGCACAGGTGAATATATGCCTGATGCACGACATTATGTCTATTAGGTGAACACAGGTACAAATATTAAATGAATTCTTCATCCAACGAATCCAAATATTACATGCAAACTGTGAAGGAAAACATACTATCCATCCTCCATTCAAAGACGTGAGGCTGTTTTAATGGTAGAAAAAGGGCAAGATCCATGCCTGCTAATCACCATTCATCTTTATGCAAAATCTTGTTTTCTCTCTATAGTGGCCAGCAAAGGCAGAGATATATAGCTCAAAGCGGCTATAAAAGTGAGAGCTTCTGAATTACCAACTCATACCGAGTATTTCATACACTTGCAAATGCAGCCTCATTTACTTTCAACCAATTAAGTCTCAGCAACTGTGTCAAAGGAATCTACTAATTTAATATGTAACAAGTATCAAATGAGCAAAACTGTTCGCAATTGTATCATAAAAGCAAGATGCATTGACTTGGTCCTACAAGAATGGCAAACCAGCAGTTAAGTGAACAGCGGTCTTATACAGCAGATAAGGAAGTACCAATATAATTGACGGAGTAAAAATGCATCTGCAGAACAACACCCGTATTAGGGAGAAGGTGGAAACAGGAACTTTGAAAAAAACATCATTATTTTAACCAAAAGAAGTGCACTAAAAATTAAATTGATTATCAAAAAAATAAACTGATTGCAGGGCCAAAAACATAAAGCAAGAAAAACTTCCAGAAACACGCAAAGAAGATTTAACGATGATCTTCTAATGATGGAAGCAGTAGATATCCAAGAAAATAAAATTCAAGAGTAGCAAGTTTAAAATCGCCTAGTGATAAGGCAAAAATAAGAGTGCCAGCAAAATATTTTGTGGCATAAAAAGCCAGCAAAATCTCAAAGAACAGCACCACACAAGTTCCAAAATTATAGCTAGAAAACCAAGAAAATAGGAAGAAACCAGCAATAGCAAATATCAATCTTCCCAAGTGAGCTGAAAATATATAATGGATAAACTAGAGAACAAATGCCGAAAATGCTTAAGAACTAGATTCCATTTCCAGAATAAATGATATCCTCGTCAATTGTTAAATTTTCTAGAGTTTCCACCAACAATCTTTCAGTTAAAGAAGACAGCCTTGATTAGCTCTGATGAGAGCTCTATTTCATGGCTTTCTTAGAAAAATATACCACATAAGAAACAGTCATCTTTGACGCGGGCACTCTCCTGTTTCTCTTTATCTTTTCAGGATAGATGATGGGGGGCTAAGCGAAGGTATTTTGATAAACCCCAAGTCAAACACAGAGCAATATAATGCATGAAAACGATAGTAGAGAGGGCGCATGTTCTATAAGCTAAGCATTCTCATAATGCATTATAAATATCTGGTCTTGGTCCAAACAGGCCAGAGATGATGTTATCCCTTCTGAGGTGAATTAAATATGTTCAACTTCTTTGATAGGAATAGAAAGTACATATTTAAACAAATTGACGTGGTGAAGGGCACCAAATCCTGGTGAAACATTCGTCACGAGAATTTTGTTGGTATCAATACATTTCACACAGTGAAAGCATACCAACTTTAAAATAAAATCGCAGGTGAACAAATTGACAGCTCTTCAAGGGTAACACGACACTTGAATTTTTTTTTAAAGGGAAAAACAAAACCTTTGAGATTACCATCTTAGTTCCAAGTACAAGCAGAGTTAATTACAAAACTGAAGACAAAGTACACAAATATATATAACTTCAGCGCCTGCAAGTTATCTTCTAAGCTCTTTATGTTGAATCCTGGATAATCGGCCCTCTTCAATGTGCCTAGTGAGCAATGACACGCCATAGTGTGATGCGCTTGATGCAGTATAGTAGGA
The DNA here is from genome assembly GCF_012295235.1 of Primulina huaijiensis. Classification (NCBI taxonomy): domain Eukaryota; kingdom Viridiplantae; phylum Streptophyta; class Magnoliopsida; order Lamiales; family Gesneriaceae; genus Primulina; species Primulina huaijiensis. The sequence continues at coordinate 3,814,784 of NC_133322.1, forward strand.
TGTGACGATTAGTTGAGAGAACTTTGGAAGTGCATAGCCTGTAAAATCAGGAATCATTCATTTACTCCAAGACACAAAAGCGAGGTCAATACCTCCATAACTAAATGTCTTAAAAAGAAACAAGTGTTGGATACTTTTGTCAAAACTCAAGTCATTATGCGTTACAACGCTCTCCATAAAACATAAGCCATGTCTCAATTTAGACAAGTCAATTAATAAAATAGCTACGAGTTAATAGAATTGCTGAAGGTTTAGAAATGCAAATTCACAATCTGTTAAACTCCCCTGGACCAGATGACCCTTTATGTAAATTTAAATGGAGACAAAAAATAAGAGCAATTAAACAACCAAGCACGCAGATATCAACTTTATGTAAGGACAAATTTAAAAAATACAAACAGCAGTTTCACAGCAATTTCTAAGCTGGGATACACATGCCAGGTGCTTGGTAATTACATATATCACCATCATTGTCACTCAGAAAAGAGAGAGGTTGGGGCGATACATAGAATCCAAATCAGCCTTAAGTTGCCAAATGCTTGACAAAAGTTCAATTATGCATCATAAGTTCATAATAAAAGTCAAATGCCACTAAAGGTAGTGTGAACCATCACATTCACTTGCAAGATCCATCACATTCACTTGCAAGATCTCAGTAATCTGTTTCCTCTAAAAGTGAAAATTGGAGTTTTGGTCATACAACTTACCGTACAAATGTTTTCTAATATATGATTATGGAAATCCCCTAACTTATTTATTCCGTGTATTCATCATATGCCAAATTTCATTTGATTACTAGCAAACATTTTGTTCATGTTAATCATATGTATCACAGCCTGGAAGTACCAAACTGATATCACCTCAAAATTCAAATAAATGTAGTCGAAAGGTAATGCTATAAGCCTCGGATAAGATGAACTCTTTAGATCCATACCTCCAAAGGCGGCGCTGGCAGCAGAAAACATTAAGAGGGGTGGAAGCTGAAAAAAGTAAAGGTGAAAATTCTATTAGAAACGTGAACAGAAGCCATAATGCGTGTTCATGAAATTTAAACAGCTGATAGAAGAGATGAAGAAATATACAAGATGATAAGAGTGGAAGAGAAGAGACGTATAGCGGTCATACCCCAATAATAAATGGAAGCCACTTTGGCCCCTTCACGTGTTTTTGAACATAAGGAATTCCTGCAGAATGACATCATGAGTAACATGCAAGGATTGCTTGAGTAAAAAGTTCATATACCTGTGTTGAACCCATGGACTGCACTAAGCATCCCTCCAAGTCCAGAACCAGCCTATTCAAAATATATAAAAGCATACTGCATCAAGGGTGAATCATTATTGGAGACGCAAATGAGTGCGGTATATAGGCACGAGGTCCCTTTTAGCTCCAAATGTAAATCTTCTATCTCATAAAAAAGTGTTATTTGTGTCTCCAATTCAAAAGCAGGGGGCACATGATCGCCAATTCTACTCATAACCTAACTCGGTTTGTGTATGGAGAAACAGAGTACTAGTAACAGATTGGATGATCGATTGCATCTCCTTCTCAAACTTATGAACTATGGTACCACTGAAAAGAATTAAACTCCTCTCAACTCCCACCCAAACATATATATATACTGATTCCCTTGTCTTGTTTTGTTTGTGTTGTGAAGCCTTTTATTTTCTTTTAAATCTTGCTTATTTTAGAGATACTTGGGTTGATGTATATATATATATAATCTCTAAAATAAGCAAGATTTAAAAGAAAATAAAAGGCTTCACAACACAAACAACACAAGACAAGGGAATCAGAACTGAAATGTAAAGAATCCATCCTTTCATGGAAATATTAAACAAGAGTAATATAGTAACACACAAAATTCATATTCAATTAACGCATATGAAATGCGCAAACAGCCAAAAACTAAAAATAATCAATAAGATGGCTATACCACGGCAGTAACATCGTGCAGAACTGGAGCGATTTTCCATTCCGATTTATCCTGTAGTTACAAAACGACGAAAACAATATATATGGTAAAAGAAACAAAATCAACCAGGTAAAGAAGCTAGCTTGGTATATACTTTCGAGGGGTTTAAGAGAGAGAGGCAGCGCGGGCAGCGGGCGGAGCCGAGGCCGGGTTTGATGGTGGGATCGTGGTGAAGGTTACCTCTTCGAAGCTTCTCCTCGTACACTTCTCGAGTCCCCATTCGACCTATTCTTTTTCTCCAGCACTCTGTTCCAGTTGCATCCTATGGGCAGATTTATCATAAAGGGTTGATGAATCGCATTTCCCCCCCTACTAATTATAGGGTAAATTTGAAAAAAAATATATCTGTCTATTTTTGATTTAAAATTCAGTACCTAAAAGATTTTTTTTTACAAATTAATACCTGACAACACTACAAACTTAGTTTTAACTACCTACAAAAATAAATTTACATTTTTGCCCTTTTATTATTTATATAAAGATATAATTTTATTCACCAAATTAATTGTGTGTTTTCCATCTACCAAAGTATTAGTACATGTTATGGTGTTTCAAATACTTGATTTTGTTATTTGAATACTCCAAATGTGTACAAAAATACTATATTTTCAAACAATCACCATAAATTCAATCATTGTTGGTTTTTCATTAAAAATGCATTATGTGACTTATTCATGTCATTTTATTTTTTAAAAAATATAGTTCATCATTCATCATGAAATAAGATTAAGTACTTATTTTGACATATAAAATATCTATTTTGAAGTTTCAGATATTTTATTTGGCTCTTTAAATACTCCAAATGTATAAGAAAATACTGGATCTTCAAACGATCCCTATAAATTCAGTCACTGTTTATCTTTTCATGAATTGTGTATTTGGATGACATATTCATCTTATTTAATATTTTTTTGTAAAAAAAATCAAATTCTAAACTAATCATGTAAATTTAAAAGTACTTAATTTTACTTGAGAAATACCTATTTTGAGTTTGCAAATACTTGATTTCGTAAATGAGATACTCACAATATGTATTAAAATACTGGATATTCGAATAGACAACATAAATTCTCCAAGTATTGATATTTCAATGGAAAATGTATTTGGATGACATATTCATCTCATTTAATTTTTTTAAAAAAAATATAAACAAATTCTCAAATAAGAATGAAAATTTTAAAGTACTTAGTTTTACTTGAGAAGTACCTAATTTGAGTTGACAAATACTTGATTTCGTAAATGAGATACTCACAATATGTATTACAATATTGGATATTCGAATAGGCAACGTAAGTTCTCCAAGAGTCCAAGTGTTCATGATATTTCCATGGAATATGCATTTGGATTAGAAGTACATAATTTGAGTTTGTAAATACTTGATTTGATATAGGAGATACTCATAATATGTAATAGAATACATGATATTCAAATATGCAACGTAAGTTAACCAAGTGTTGGCTTTTCATGGAAGATGCATTTAGATGACATATTCATCTCATTTAATATATTTTTTGTAAAAAAAAAATTTCTCAAATAAGCATGAAAATTTTAAAGTACTTAGTTTTACTTGAGAAGTACCTAATTTGAGTTGGAAAATACTTGATTTCGTAAATGAGATCCTCACAATATGTATTAAATATTGGATATTCGAATAGACAACGTAAATTCTCCAAGTGTTGGTATTTCCATGGAATATGCATTTTGATGAAAAGTACCTAATTTGAGTTTGCAAATACTCGATTTGGTATAAGAGATACTCATAATATGTAATAAAATACTGGATATTCGAATGTAAGTTCACTAGGTGTTGGCTTTCCATGGGAGATTCGTTTGAATGACATATTTATCTAATTTAATATATTTTTTGTAAAAAAAATAAATTCTCAAATAAACATGAAAATTTTAAAGTACTTAGTTTTACTTGAGAATTATTCATATTGCAAAGGCTTTATTTGGCACATGATATACTCATAATATGTAATAGAATACTGGATATTCGAATATGCAACGTAAGTTCACCAAATGTTGGTATTTCTATGGAAGATGCAATTGGATGACATATTCATCTCATTTAATATTTTTTTGTAAAAGAAAATACAGATTCTCAAATAAATATGAATATTTAAAAGTACTTGATTTTACTTGAGAAGTACCTAATTTCATATTGCAAATACTTGATTTGATACACGAGATAACCATAATATGTAATAGACTATTGGATATTCGAATATGCAACGTAAGTTCACCAAGTATTGGTCTTTCCATGAAAGATGGATTTGGATTACATATCCATCTTATTTAATATTTTTTGGTAAAAAAATTCTCAAATATGCATGAAAATTTAAAAGTACTTTGTTTTACTTGAGAAGTACCTAATATGAGTTTACAAATACTTGATTTCGTAAATGAGATACTCACAATATGCATTAAAATACTGGATATTCGAATATGCAATATTTCCATGGAAAATTCATTAGGATACTTATTCATGTCATTTAAATAAATAAACAAAGTTCATTGTTCATCATGGACTAATTGGGAGATACATTATGAACATAGTTCGTAAATGAGCTTGAAGTTTGCACTTTAAGCATATCTATCGATTTTTGGATTATTGATTTATAAAATACTCATCAATATTAATTGACAATACTTTTTGATATCCATTGAACGACTTATTTGACAATTATACTTATTTGACATAATACTTATTGGTAATTTTCATTATACTTATTAGTATTTTTTTCTTTATATTTATGAGTATTAATTCATAATATCATTAATATTCTTTCACAATACTTGTTGGTATTCACGAAATCAAGTATCTGAAACCCCATAATAGGTACTTTGTATGTCAAAATAAGTATTTACTTTTATTCTATGATAATTGACAAATAATATTTTTTTAAAATTATATTTTAAATGGAGTAGAGAGATATAATTTTTGTGGATAAAATAATATATTTATTTAAATAATAAAGAGTAAAAATGTAAATTTTGCTTTATGAGGATTTAAAACTAAAAGTATAGATTTGTCAGGTACTGAATCCTAAAAAATTATGACTATGTACTGAATTTTAATTGAAACATTGATTTAGGTATTTTTCTGAAATTTGCCGCTAATTATATTGATGTCAGTTTACTCCAATTTTGTATATTATTTACAGTCCACACAATTTTAATCGATTATGTGTCCATAATTTAAGCGCTTTAGGTCCAGTTTGGTAAGCATTATTAAGGTGTGATTATTTAGTAATCCTTTGTTTGCTTTTATTTATATATTTGATATTGACTATTAATTAGACAAATTTTACTGTTTTCCTTGGTGAATAAATCCATGCATTCAATGTGGATAATATTTATCCGGCTGCACTCTTAAAGTTTATTGACCAAAATACCCTTGTTTGTAAAATAAAAAATTGCAAGTGGCCTAAGAACACACCTTTGTCTTTCTTTCTTCTGAAGAATCGATGGCTGAGCAGTAGCTTAAAAATGGAAAGTGGTGAACCAAAAATCCTCATTTCTAAGTCCGATCTGTAGAAATTTGAAGATTATTCGAAGGTAAAACTCGAGAAAATACAGCTTTGAAGCTATGTGTGATTATTGATTTTGTATCTCATGCATAACGTATTTCAGAGTAGATAAACATGAGGAAAACTATCGAGTGATGAGCAATTTGTGTTTCACGTTCTCGTATTTTGGTACAAATGTGTTGAACATATCCTAGTAGTGTTCTATTGTCTTTTTTTTCAGTTCTTGTACTGTACTTTTTTTACTTTTTATTTTTTTTTCGTAAATCCTGTACAAAAATGTATCATGTGACATTGTAGGAGACATTCGTTGTGAATTTGTGTTGGGCTGTTGTCCAACAAAAAATCTTATTTTGTAACTTGTAGAATTTTTTTCTAATGCTTCATAAACTGATATACAAGAGTTACAACTTTATTAATCATGCTTGTGAGATTTGGTTTTTTATGTATTGGCTCGTTCTAATTTTCGGCTGCATTTGGTAAGTAAGTGTGCAAAATGGACGGTAGACGTCATAACATTAGAATTTTCCTGCTGCTACACCACATGGTATGTTAGTACAATTTTCTTCCACTGATTCAAACGACGTTTGTAGATATAATTTCTTAGATCACCTGTAAAAAAAAAATAAACGAGAACACCATGTTCATGCTTACCGGTGGATCTTCGGTTCATATCTTTTACGGATCTGACCTCGCCTTACGATCTTGAAGGAAAAACAATGTGGAGAGGGTTTTCATTTCCCGTCAGATTTTTTGGGATTTTTTGGGAAGCAGACAGTAGCTTAGGGGAGAAGTGAACAGTTATGGCAAATAAATTAAAATATAACATTTAAGGGTATTTTGGTCATTAATAAGTTTGTCATGATTTTATAACTCTTCTTAAATTTGCACCACACATGATATTATATACAACCCAAATTAGATATCTTATCCTATCAAACATTTATCAATCAAATTATTAATTATTCAACTATCACGTCATACAAACCAAGCGAACTCTTACTTTGTGAGATGAGATAATATAATAATAATTACAATTAGATAATAAATATAATATGATTTTAAAATTAAAATTAAAAAATATTAAAGGTGTGCAAAGAAATTGATCAAGTCAAAGGAGATTAATAGATCACTACTCCATGTACAAACATCTTGTGAGAAAAACTGAAAGAGTTTGAATGACACATATTCGAACGAATACGCAAAATTTGATTCCGACAATGTTTTAATGACTTAGTTATGCGTTTATGTAATTTCAAGAATTTTTTTTTCTTTTCCGAAACAATTGAGTTGATTTGTGTCTTTTTAGTTGTAATAAACACATGATGAAAATAGAATTAACATTCAAAACATGAGTGGGTCTCATGTGAGACCGTCTCACGGATCTTAATCTGTGAGACGGATCAGCCCTACTCATATTCACAATATAATGTAATACTCTTAGCATTAAAAGTAATACTTTTTCATGGATGACCCAAATAAGAGACCCGTCTCACAAATACGACCCGTGAAACCGTCCCACATAAGTTTTTGACTCGAAACATAATTCATCTTCAAAATAATATTTTGCTAATTAAGAAGAAGATAGGATCCATTAATAATTTTTCATAGAAAATATTTTGAAAAAAAAGTATAATAAAATAAATAAATTCATGATTGGGCTTGATGTCCACTCCAAGCCCATTCATCTCAAATCCTAAAACCCTAGTTCCCGGATACTATTTAATCGCTTCATTCATCGACTCCCGTAGTATCAATATTCACACGACACAGGGAAATGCCGGCGGGTCACGGTTTGAGGGCACGGACGAGGGATCTATTCGCTCGCCCCTTTCGCAAGAAGGGCCCGACCCATCTCTCCACCTATCTACGGACCTACAAAGTCGGAGATTACGTTGATGTCAAAGTTAACGGGTCGATCCATAAAGGTATGCCCCACAAGTTCTACCACGGGAGAACGGGTCGGGTCTGGAACGTCACCAAGCGTGCAATCGGTGTCGAAGTCAATAAGCAGGTGAGAATTTGGTGTTTGTGGTATTTTTACTTTTTCGGTTATATCGATTTGTTGATATAGTCCTTCAAATTAATTTCTGAGATGCTTCTGAGTGTGTTGAAATGATCTTTGTGAGGTTTGTTTTAGAATGGCGCATTTAAATTTGGTAAAGGTTGTTCCTTAGCGCAATTGATATGAAATATTATGTCGATGATGAAAAACACAAGGCTTGTTTCTCAAAACATTCGCAGTGGCCGCCCAAGAGCTCTCGCCTTCGCCAGGCTTGAGAGCTTATGCTGTCTCCTTGGATGTCTGAGACTGTCTTTCTCAATGTTGGCGATTACGGGCTGTTTTATATATTTTGATTTAATCGTAACTTCGAAGTTTTAACTTCCTTGAGTTTGGGTTTTAAAGTAACTTGTCGAAAGTAGTCTGTGTTGATGATAAAGATTCATTCTTGTAATTCTCATGACCAACTTATTCCCGTTGGTGTGGTCATACAACTATGCGTTTTTTTGTTCTTGAATGATTGAGACTTTTCTCCCTTTTCTCATTCACACGAGTTTGTGGTTATGTGAAGCATTCTATATCCAGAGTCGATATCACCCCATGATGCAATATACCCGGGAAGCAATATGCGTGAGCATTGGACTATTGAATTTGTGTTGGCGAAGAAGGCATTTGCTGCCATAACTTAGAAATGCATTTATCTGCCTTCTCTTCTATATGTTTTATTTATCTTGAGAGCTGTAGAAATATAAAATGCAGCAAATAATGAAACCGTTGTCTAAACTTTCTCCATTGACATTCATTTAAGTTTCACGGTTCCACCATGAGGAAAAAACTATTCTGAAATGCGTTGTTTATTTTTGTTGCAGGTTGGAAACAGAATCATAAAGAAGAGACTACATGTTCGTGTGGAGCATGTTCAGCCATCACGTTGCCATGAAGAAATCCTGCAAAGGATTAAAAAGAACGACCAATTGAAGGCCGAGGCTAAGGCAGAAGGTAAAATTATTAGCACCAAGAGGCAGCCAGAGGGACCCAAACCTGGCTTCATGGTGGAAGGGGCAACTCTAGAAACTGTCACTCCTATTCCATATGATGTAGTCAATGATCTCAAGGGTGGTTACTAAGGGTTGGCTGGATACTGTGGATTTTCCTTTTCTTTTTTATTTCTTTTTGGATATTGTTGCATCGGACTAGTTATATTTTCCTCCATCGACTGTGTAATGGACAAGTTTGGAATTGATAATTTAGACCAATTTTCGAACAGGTTGATTTCTTACCTTACAATTAAAATATGCTGGTGTTGTATGGCACCTAAGTTACTTTCTTGGATAAGTTGATAATCATTTGGTTTTATGTAGATGGTTTCATTGTGCGAGTATTTCCTTTGTATCTTTCTTGAAAGTGGGCGCTTATACGTTGTGGACCTTTGTTCGGTTTCTTAATTTCAAGCCGTTGTTTAGCCTCTTGGTATTGTTTATTATCTCCAGTAAATGAACCATTCGATGAAATGAATAGAGATTCTTAAATATAATTGATCACGTATCATTTCGCAATTATCGGGTTTGAATTTGAGAAAGTATGGCTATATGTCATTCATCAAATGGTTCAAAACCAAATAGGAGCCCAAACCAAATGAGTTAGTGTAGCTTCAACTTAGGAGTGGACGCAAAGAAAAGAACTTGTGCTGGAGTAAAGGACCTGTTAAGCATTTCATAACCGAGTTTCTACACCATGCTTGTACAATACATCTTCTTTTGACACATCAAAACCTGATTATTTTCAGAAATTTCATCGAACATTTTATTGAACAAGCTTATTGATATATTATTTGCCATATTTAAATACTTGCATGCCTTTTTTAATATTTTAAACTTATGTACCATTGAAGACTTCCTTTTCCACAAGTACAGATTCTGTTACTTTAGCATATATAATACTACCTCCGGTCCTTTCTTCCACAAACAGTGGTGCTTTTCTTTGAGCTAATGCTTTTAAAGAGAATACTTGGGCTTGGAGCCAGAACTTCGATGGTGTTGTCTTTCAACTGAATTCAGGATGAAGAATTTATCTGTTGCAATCTTTTTCCTCGTCATTCTTAGCTTTTCTTCAGGTTTAGCCTTCTTGTTAAACCATGGCTTCTTTACTTAGTCACTGTTATGTTACTACATACTTGCTCGGATGCTAAATCCTCGTTTGGGTGCCTTACGTTTTGTTCTCTTTTAATCTATTTTTTGGTGCAGCCTGGAGATTGACTGAAGCACATTCTGTTTGGATTCCAGAGCACAGGTGTCACGAGAGGATGAAATCGAGAAAATGCGACTCATACAAATGCATGCACAAATGCTCCTTGAAGCCACAAGGGTGGGGGAGATGCATAGGAAACCACTGTATATGCACATTTTACTGCATCGAACCTCCAAAATAATGCTCTTCTATGAGTAATTTTTTCTTTCCTGATTTGGCTCTATTGCACGGCTACTTGTGCTTGTGAAAATCTTCTTGACTTATCTTTTTGACAGCTTAAATCACCCCATCCCGACATTCTTGCAGTTTAATTTGTGTTGTTATTGTCCATCAGTTTGCCTTAAATATAGATGGGAGAGGGGATTAAAATTTTGAATTTATTGGAAATTAGCTTCTCGTTTATCAGTCTAGGCAGGCATACTTGTCAATAACTCGTTGGAACTGGGGGATAGAACCGATACCCGACTGTTGAGATATACTTTGGCAAGGATAAAAAAACTAAGAGGAGCCTGATGTTTGTAGATGTTATTGAAATATACAAGCAAAAAGAACTGGATTTTGTAGGTCGAGGGGTCAAGTGACGCCTCGCGTGGTATTAAAAATGCGAAGGGACGATGTTAAGTGACTCTACCCTGACCGGAGGCATCAGGGAGAACACCCCGCCGCGCCCACAATGGTGAGCGGAGCAAGGCAGAAACCTGCTCCCTCGTATACCTAAAACACAAGTGTAAATAATTGGTAAATGTACATCAATTGTTTGCTTCAATTATTCAAGATTTTATTTGCATAAATTATGTTGCATATCCGCCATACATCCGCATAGACTATCGAGCATGCACTTCAAGCTGAGGAAAAAACAAGAAGATACCCATTTTTGGATTTAAAGGCTTCAGAATCACGCAAGTAATAATCATAATTGGTTCACAACTTTGGCCAAGCAATTAGACATCGCTTTTAGGGTGATTACATAAATAGAAAAAGGAACATAGATCAACAATGTTAAGTAAGATCTTCTGTTTATAACTAAAAATATACATACTTTTTTCTCAATTCTTTCCTCACATAATTAACTTTTTTGGACTTTCCAAAAGTTAACAAGGTATTTCTTAGGAGATACTAAAAAATTTAGATTGCAAAAGGGGACTTTGTTACCATTGGCTAACTAAAAATTAAGACAAAAATTGTGGAATACATTATTTTAATGGGAGTTTTCCAGGTAAAATAAAATTGAATTAATCAAGCAAAATTGTCCATTTTGAAATCAATAAGCTCCAACGTTTAATATATATTGCAACAAACCATATATTAATTCTTCCCGTAGCTAGTTAAAATCAGATTATAGCAAGCAAGAGATCTATGGAAAATGGGATATTCTGATTCTCCATTGAAGGCCTCGATAATGCATCTTGTGTCATAAATTATTTTCAATAAGAACTTACACGAAATTATTGATTTATTTAATAAACAATTTTTTTGCTATTTAATTAGACCTGACAGACATTCATACATAGTATAAAGTTTAGACTATAGGCTTTCGAGTAGTCACGGATGTATTTGATCACGGTATAATCGATATATCGTTATCAAATATTACAAAAATGGAGCATTTAATATTTGACAACAAAATTTTAAGTTTGAGACGAATTCTATTATATTTAATTATAATAATATCGTCTTTATCTCAAATCGAAAACAAAAAAATTACGTTTCATAAAAAAAAATTATGGTAGAAAGATGTAGTGTAGCAGCGTATGGTCGTAATATGCATGTACGCAGGCACATGACCCTCTCTTATAAAAATGTGTCGAGATGAGCTCTGTTCTTGCACACTTAACTTTTTGTAAAACCCTAATCCTCCAATCAATTGATTCTCTCTCTTTTTGAATTTATCATTTTAAATCAAATTGATTAAATCTCTGTGAATAATCTGTTTCCGAGCTATTCCTGATTCGAGGTTTCCGAGATTTTCATTTTCCCTTGTCGGTCGAGATTTTTTTATCTTTCGATTTCCTTCTTTGCAACTTTATTTGGGTTTTGAAAGCGCAAGGCTGGCGATTGGCGCTGCGACCAGGTGATGGCGGATCCGCCACAAGGCCGCCCTCTGTTGTTTCATAAATCTGTTCATTTTGTTGCGTTAGGGTTTCGTTCGAAGTTGGAGGAAGACGGGGAGAAATCGAGTAATCGAGAGGTTAGTAGAAAATGCTGAGTGTGCTGAGGGTGCACGTGCCGTCCGATATACCTATAGTAGGATGCGAGTTGACGCCGTATGTGCTTTTGAAACGCCCTGATAACTCTGTTGTTGCCGATGATGTCACTGAGTTGAACCCTGTCGATGGGAGTTTCTTAAGATATAAATGGTTAGTTTTTCTTAGCTTGATTTGTGTGTCAGACTTTTCGATGACCCGATGATTGATGATGTTCTTTTTTGTGTTGTTTATGATAATTTTTATTGTGCTTTTGCATGTGTAGCTATGAAAAAGTTGAGTTTTTAAGATTTTTCACGCTATTATGTCGTTGTTGGATGTTATCAATTGTGTTAACCAGTGGTGAGGATTTAGTGGGTTCCTAGATTGTTTTTTCTGTCTTTCTCTGCCTGTTATTTGTATTTAGCACTAATTGTGATTTTGAAGGAGAATCATCTTCTCAATAATCTGAAACTGCAGGTATGTGAGCAACTCTGAAATTATTTGGAAATTTATGGAATCCAACAACGGTTGTACGAACATCTCTTAAATGCATTGTCTTGAAGTTGGTCCCATATCCTTTCTCATTTTCAAATGTTCTTTTTTGTTAGATTTCGTTCTCCCTATTTGGCCTGATTTTGATGGCTGCAGTGTCGGGCTTTTCATCATTGGTTGATGCTAACAGCTCACTGTCACATTTTTATCTTCTTCACTGTTCTCATCTGTTGTTTTGTCCTTGATGTGTTAATTGGAAAGGTCTAGCTTTTAAATAAGGTTTGTCTGCTACAATGTCGCACAAATTAATGCCCTCGTGTAAAAATCAGGTCGCGTTGGTCGTCGCAGAGGCTGATGTTCGAGTTCCATTGGCATTTCGTGGAACGGTCGCGGTTATTTTTGCGGGATTTTTTTAAAATAAAAATAGAGATGATTAGATCATTTATAAAATTTTAGATTAATTTTTAATGGAAAAAATAAAACAATAAAAAACGTCCCGCAACGGCGGCGAAATCTCTGTACCGTTATGTGATAGCCGCGAAATTGCCAATATTCCATAAAAAATGGCGTTATATTTACGCACCTGTTTTAGCTTGGAACTGTCGCGACAGATGCCGTTCTGCGAACTTAGCAGTGAACCATGGAAACGCGTGTCACGTGTTTCACAGCTGATTGGCAATCTTTACATTACTGTTTTTATATTTAAATATCTAATTTGGGGGTATGTTTATTTGAACTACCACTTGCCAATTTTTTCATTGCTCTAGTCTTTTTGCATTTTATATCATTAGTAAAGAGAGATATTTTGCCAACTCAACCAGTTTGAGAACGAGGGATTGTTGATGATGACGAGAAAGATAATGTTAAAGACTGATAATGAATATTTAGTTAATGATTAATGGGATTATATCTCCAGCTTTCTGTGGAATCCAGAGAAACTTTGATCTTATTTGCTGAAAATTCCTTTTTTATTTGTATTGATTAATATTCCGTTATATCTTAACTCAGAGTGATACTTGACATACTGCTGGTGATGATATCACACTTGGACTGAGGGACCTTTTTTACCGTGTTTGTTTTTATACAACCCCTTTATATGATTAGTTGGATAGAAGTTGCATACATGATAGAATGACAATTGGCATCAGATTACTGGTTTTTCTTACTAATATTTGGTTTTCTATGTAGGTATCGGGTTCAAAGTGATAAAAAAGTCGCGGTTTGTACGGTTCATCCTACTGAACAAGCTACATTACAATGCCTTGGATGTGTTAAGGCCAAAATTCCTGTTGCCAAGAGTTACCATTGTTCTCCAAAGTGTTTTTCTGATGCCTGGCAACATCATCGAGTTCTGCATGAGCGTGCTGCTAGTGCTGTGAACGAAAATGGAAACGAGGAGGAAGAGATTTTTGGGCGCTTCAACAGTACTAGTAGCACAACATCAAACATGATCAATATGAACTTGCCAACCTCTCAATCAAATCCTAGCTTGTCCAATGGAACCACTGCGTTGTATCCTGTTGCAGTTACTCAGAGGAGTGGTGACGAAACATGGTTTGAAGTTGGACGGTTCAAGACATATACACCAACAGCTGATGATATTGGTCATGTTCTTAAATTTGAGTGCATTGTAATAGACGTAGAAACAAAATTATCCGTGGGTCCTGCTAGTACCTTATCAACATCCCGTGTGATCCCAGCTCCATCACCTTGTCCACGGCGAATGATTTCTGTTATTGGAATAGATGTTCCTGGGCATCTGGATTTGGATAGTCGCATTTCATCTGCAGGGACTTTCTCTCTGCTTTCATACAACATCTTATCTGATGTTTATGCTACAAGTGAATTATACAGCTATTGCCCATCCTGGGCTCTTTCATGGACTTACCGCAGACAAAACGTCTTCCGAGAAATAATTGGTTATCATGCAGACATTGTTTGTCTTCAGGAGGTACACAACTGTGGCAAACTGTATTGTGTTTTTTCTTTTTAAAACTTTTAGATATTATTGTATTTGAGTTGTTCGTTATTATTGTGAACATGTGAAAGGTTTAGACCCGTGGAAATTGGAAATGTTAGGCAGTAGAAGGTAAAATCTAACAGTTTTTTCGTGGAACGGTTGATGGCGTTTGTTAAAAAGCCATTGAGCGAAGGCATTTTCCAGTTTGGATGAAGCTCGATTGCTAAAAGATGCTTAAAACATGAAAAATCTTTTCATCTTTATTGATGACTCTTTACATAGAAAGAAGTGTTGTGTTTCATTTGTTTTATAAATCTATCACTTCTCCAAAATATATTTGATAAGCCCTTTGCAAATACGTATTTCGCAATTTGATAGAGAGCTGTTTGTTCTTTCCTTTTAACATATGGATGCTTTTCATCAAGTTGTTTTGCCAGTAGTAGCCGGATTTGAGCCATGGTAATGGTCTTTCTGTCATTCCCATAATGTTTTTAACTTTTTAACCCTTTTTTCCTGGTGTAAAATTTTCTTTCGTTAGGTTCAAAGTGATCATTTTGAGGAATTTTTTGCGCCTGAGCTGGATAAGCATGGCTATCAAGCTCTGTTTAAAAGGAAAACAACAGAGGTTGGTGGAACCTAGGTTAAATCAAGATGATAAAGTCAAGATGTTATTGATACACCATGCTATTGTGGCGTGCAGGTTTTTAGCGGGAACATCAACACCCTTGATGGTTGTGCTACTTTCTTCCGCCGTGATAGATTTTCACATGTCAAAAAATATGAGGTAACTAAAGTGCCATAATGAATGTGTTTTGAGCTCCTTTATATCAGCTTCATTGTTGACATTTTTTAATTTAGGTTGAATTTAACAAAGCTGCACAATCTCTAACCGATGCTTTGGTTCCTAGCGCTCAAAAGAAGAATGCTTTGAGTCGACTGGTCAAGGTACCATACTTACAGATTTAAAGGCTTTTTTTGCTTACTGGGTTACAGCTAGTTTATAATTAAATCTAGTGTGATGATTATGTTATTTTTAACTTTTTTAGTTGGGCTTTATCTCTGTTTTAGTGGACAAAGATTTAATTTGCCTTATCTTCCATGCAGGATAACGTTGCACTAATTTTAGTTCTTGAAGCAAAGTTTGGTAACCAGGGCATTGATAACCCTGGAAAGCGCCAGCTTGTTTGTGTTGTAAGATTTCTATTTTTGAATTCTATTTATTGTTATGATTTTAACTTGTTATTTTATTTTCAACATTGATATGATTTATTATAAATATGTTTGAATCAAATATTACGAGCTCGAACTTTGTTGAAGATATATTATTATAAATATGTACAAATCAACGTAAGAAATGTATACATAATGTTCCTTGCTGTTTGCCGCATTGATTTTGAAAAGGTAATATCAGGGAAGAAGGTACATCAAAGTAGCCAACAAGCCATGATAATTTCCGTGGAATTAGATACTATTTGCAGATTATTTGTTGTCCTGCTAAAGATCCAATGAACAAATCTTTCGATTGAGATTCTTTCTGATACATTTTCTTTTTAATGCTAGTTGCTGTGTTGTTTCCGTAAATTTCTCAAATTGCTTTGTCGATGATGTCTTCAAGTGTATTCTAATTATTCCTGCGCTTTTTTTGTGGCTACACACTTAATTTGGATGGTCACTCGGGGGAGAGCCTCCTGATTTATATCTTTCTCATGTTTCTCGAACAGGCAAACACACATGTAAATGTGCATCAAGAGTTGAAGGATGTCAGACTTTGGCAGGTTATTTTTTGAGGACATCCTCTCAAATAACATATTTGCATTCTTTGGAATTCCATGTATCAAAGTAACTCTTTATGCTATTGTCCATATCAGGTCCACACGCTATTGAAAGGACTGGAAAAAATTGCTGCCAGTGCAGACATCCCAATGCTGGTGTGTGGGGATTTCAATTCAATTCCTGGAAGGTGTTGTTCTCCTATAATATAATCAGATGCATGCATTTTTGTCTTGGAACATCAGTGTTAGCTTCTTCTTTTTTTTTTTGGGTTTGGAATACAGTGCTCCTCATTCCCTCCTTGCTATGGGGAAGGTGGATCCACTTCATCCTGAATTAGCCGTTGACCCGCTTGGCATTCTTCGCCCTGCTGCTAAACTCACACATCAGCTGCCATTGGTATGACCTTGTTATTCTCTTTCGAGTATTTGATGTTGTAGCCTATTGCTGTGTTCATATTAATGTTCAATATTTGTGTTTGTGGCATTTATTGTCTAGGTAAGTGCATATTCATCATTTGCAAGAGTTGGTGTCGGTCTTGGTCTCGAACAAAGGAGGAGAATGGATCCTGCTACAAATGAACCACTATTTACGAACTGCACAAGAGATTTTATTGGTACTCATGATTACATATTTTACTCAGGTATACTAGAGTTACATCAGTTTTTCATTGAAATAAGTTCTGATAGTTTGTAATCTTTTTAGTTCATTCACTGCCTCTCTCCCCTTTCCCCAACCCTAGCAAAACTGGATAGTTTCTAATTTGTGTTGTGCTGTCTTATTATATTTATGGAAATGTTCGCGTCCTTGTAGCCGATTCCTTGTCCGTGGAGTCTCTGTTGGAGCTCTTGGATGAGGATAGCTTGCGAAAAGATACCGCTCTTCCTTCTCCAGAATGGTCTTCTGATCACATAGCTCTCTTGGCTGAGTTTCGCTGTAAGCCTAGGACTAGACGCTAACGATAGGTAAGCCGTTCAACATCGTACGTAAATTTCTTTTAGATTCACAGTGTTCTCTGATATTATTTCCTGATTTTTTTAAAGACTGATTTGGGGCTCCAATTTCAGTACATTATAAAGCACTCTGATTATACCATATATTTTTCTCACCGAACTGATCCTGAATGGTTCGGTTACAAATCACGAATTACACTATTTTGGTTATTCTCTTTGGACATGTTTGCTTCGTAATTGGTAGAGATTGAACACGGCCATGCAATTGGGACACGAATTACACACTATTTTGGTTATTCTCTTTGGACATGTTTTCTTCCTAGTTGGTAGAGATTGAACACGGCCATGCAATTGGGACAGAAGTAGTGATTCTCCATCAGTACAAGCCCGCGGGTGATAAATAATAACACCTCTAGACTCATAGGGGAAATTCATACGCAGTCTTTTAATCTTGTTAGAGATTGAACACGCCCATGTTTGTTGCGCCAACGCTATCTCTTAAATCTTGTTATGCCAACAGTTTCTACTCTAAGATTTGGATATGTAATGATTGGTGTGCTTGCTTTACTTCATGCAGGTCTGGCTGAAGAAAAATTTGAAAGTTTGTAGCGGGAAGAAAAGTGAATTTAATGTTTAGATTGTTCTCATCTTTAATTTTCTAGGTCTATCCCTTTGTGGGATTTGTAGTTATGAGAGTCACTTGTATCATGCCACCTTTGTCTCATAGAAAATATTTATGATAATGCCATATTTACTATCCTATTTTTCCATCCTTTATAGAAATATGTTTGCAGTGATTGGTCTTATTTGCAAGTGAACCAGGTTGTAATTTCTTCTCTCTGCTGGCAACAGTTTTTTTAATGAAAAAATAATCCGTGGTACTTTTTACCTGCACAGCGACCTTTTTCTCTCCTCCAAATGTGGCTTAGCGTTACTTTTTCTTTGCTACTCTGTCTATGTGATTTGACAAAATAAAAATAGTTGGTTCTTCAACATATGGAATGGTCCCTGATAAAAATATATGGGAGCTTTTTCAATGTTATATAGGAAAAAATCCTCTGTGGCTGGATCTCTCGTGAAATATTTGTGGTCCACATGATCCGATGGAGGAAGAATTCTACGTGAGAAGAATAACACCGTTCGGATTAGTGCTTACCCTTACCTCGGAGCCATAATTACACGCTATCATTGGTAATTTTGGTGCGAGAAAACAGTGATTGCCCCTCGAGTGCTTCGTCTTGTCTGCGTAAACTTATAAAGCCTCATATCCACCCATTATGGGATCGTGAATAAGGGGCCACGTTTATAGTTTAACTTTCGGTGATAGGAATTGCATTTAGATTTATAACATCAAGACATTAAAGTTTTCTTTACATTGAAATTCAGTTTTAGATAACCGGTTGGAAATATACACAGTGGAAAGTTCATGTTTGCTGACATATCTCGTCTTCTAGTTTGGGGCAAAATTCAGACCGATCGACTTAATGTTCCTGATTTCTGGTTCAGATTTGGGATTAGTTTTTATGCACAAAAGATGGTACTCTCGATTTATAGGGGTGCTTTTAGATTTTGATTTATTGTTTGTGCATTACATTATAACCACAGCTAAATCAGGCCAGCTCCATTGAGTGTTGCTATTATATTGTCGTCTCAGGTAATTAAATCTCAGAGTAAAATGGTCAATTTTCAAGCAAGAAATTGACAGATGCAACAGTGACAGCCTAGCTATGGACCTTGAAGCACTTGAGTTTAGGAAACAAATGAATCAATTCCTCACGGTTACGTCTCTGCAAAGAAATACATAAGCATGGTAAGAACATTGTGAACTATTGACAAGTAGCTGCAATGCAACAATGAAAGATAATGCACCTTTATGCCAATGCATCCATTGACATCAAGTGTTGTTAATGTATTTGAGCAACATTTTGAAAGGGCCTCCAAGCTCTTATCTGTCACCCCAACTATCCCAAACAAGCTGCAATGCCAACCACATGTATTCAAATTCTAATACAGACAATAGATATATAATCGTGGAGAGGAAGAAGGAAGAGGGAGCCAGCAGGAATGGTCACATCCCTTCTCTTTACAATTTCCTTCAACTCTTAATTTCTAAGGACAATCAAATATTTCTGGTCCCCTTCCCTCTTTTTTGTTCAATGTGGTCCGTTACTTGAGATATTTTCTGAAATACGTGTCTGTGAAAAAGTACCACAAAAAGTCACCTCTGAAGATACCCATGATACTAACAAGACTTGATCCTCCATGAGCATGGGTCAAGGATCAAAAGATAGTTGGAAACAAGAAATCAAGAATCACCAAATCATGCAGTATCGCTAGTTAATAGAATGTGTTAATAGATAAAGCAGGAATTACTAGAATGGGAAAGACAAATGCATTGTTTCATTATCTAAAAACTCACCTCAGAAATTCAAGAAATGTGCATCCTTGTGCAATAGATACAACACCCTGATCGGTTATATGCACACACCTGTTCGTACGAAGTCAAGAATTCATCATGACTCATTAGGTTACTTTTTTTTTATCTAAAAGACAAAAGACAGGCTCCAATACATCACATACCAGGTCAAATTGAGTGAAATCAAGCTCTTGCAGTTAGCTATGCAAGAAAGTCCTTCATCAGACAGATTCTGACATGCAATAATAGAATCAGAATTGATTATGGTAAAATTGAGTAAATAATTAAGTGGACTACTAATCACACCTGAGCGCCACAGAGGTCTAAAAATTGAAGATGGATTAAAAGTGAAATCTTCTGGTATGCTACGTCTGTAAAACTGTACAGAGGTAAGATACAGTCCGAACGATCCCTTAATGTAAACCAGAAAAATTGCAAGAGGAAGTATGTAAATTATGTTCATTTACCTTGAAAGAGCGTATAGATTTAAGCTCTGAAGAGAGGAGCAGTTCAGCAATATCGTTCGCAAACCTCCATCGGTCAGCTTGGTACATCTAAATATACAGAACAGAATAGTCAGGATGCAGTTCATAATATTTCCCGTTTGGACTGATTAGCCTGATATTTGGTTTTTGTGGGCATTAATTGTCAAAATAATTCTCAGTTCTAAACATGTATGTGCATTGCTTGTCAACATCTTAACACACAACTTGGTATTTTGGGAAAGGCTCATATAGGCATCTCACGCATAATCCTCGCAGAAAGGCAAGAACAACCATTCAAATTTTCTATGAAAGACGACTCCAAGAAAACAGGGAGAAAAGCACAGAAACTCAGAGTACGGGAAGACCCAGGATTTCATACAAGGGGTAAAAGAGTCTATAGGTTTGGAAGGGTGGACTTCAATTTTTAAGAACAATTATATAAAATTTCAAATTCTTTTTCCACTGAATCAGCCCTTCACTTGGATAATCATAAAATCATGCACTCGCAACTTCTTTATTTATGGTATTAAAATATATGATCACCACAAAGATCATACCTCGTGATGTTCAATAAAAGCAACCCTTGATAATTTTTGGCAATCAATTTCAAACTTTCATCGGAGACATTCTGCGATTTGACACAAAACACCCGTAGTAAGATAATAATTTTAGACAAAAGGATCAGTAATCAGAAAAATGTTTGGGCCAACAGGAACTTGCACTATACCTTACAGCCACTAAGGTTCAAATTCGTCACGAGTTTACAATTCTTCACCAGGTTCTTAATTCCAAGATCTGAAACCCTGAAACCGAAACTTTATCTGAATTCTAAAGGTCTTGGTTTATGACTATTATTTCCAATATACTATTAGCAAGTACAACAATTGTCTATGTGTTAAAGTGTAATACAGAAATGCAAAGTACCTCACATTCCAGTAGATAGAGAAGTCCTTTAATTTTGGGCTATTGAATGTTATAAAATCTATACCCGCATCAGATATCTTTTGGCAACCGTTCAAATTAAGAACCTCTAAGTTTCCAACAGAATTTCTGCACTGCAATGCAATGATATATGATTAAAAAAAAAGATCAAAATCATGAACGAAAGAAAACTGAGAAGAAATTAACGAGCAACTATATTTGAAAACGAAAGAAAACTGAGAAGAAATTAACGAGCAACTATATTTGAAAACTTACCATGTTTTTAACAATTTCTAGATGCTTATCTTCAATATCCCGAGCAAACTCAAGTTTTATATGCTTCACATTCTGGTATCTTGACTGCAAAGCAACATAAAACAAGCCCTTTGTTAGACACCTTAACTATCAACTTGTCTCTTGCTACAATTTTTTTTCCAATTATAAAGACAAGAGGTCTGTCTAATACACGAAATTGAGGTACTTTATTTCCCGTCACACTTACCCTGTTTCTAGTAGCTGGACAGTAATTACTTTCTTTTTTTCTTTTTACTAGAATATTTTCTCAAAAAACCATATTTAACCATAGAAGTTGCCAACGACATTAGAGAAGGAAGGGGGAGAAAATACTAACCAGAGAGAGAGCTGCCACTAGGCGATCCCCTGCCTTGTCCATCTCATGAAAATCAAGAACCTTAAACAGGGCCAGAAATATATTAAAATTATGCTCATTGAAGACCAAAGAGAACAACCTTCAAACTTAAGTTAGAAAGGAATTAAGAGAAGGAATGATTTTACATAGTCTATATCTTGTTGTTGTGTAAATACACACACCCCACGATTACCAGCCAAACGGAAGAGTGTGAGTTAATATGCAAAAAACAAGAGCACCTGCTATCCCATATAGCAAACAAAGGATCAAGTTTACAACTTTCAAGTTTGATTGGGAAAAATACACACTATGACAAGATCTTGACATACAAATATCTTGCGCGTTTACAGACACTTGTCAACCTAAAGGAGAAGTAGGAAATTGTGTAAAATAAATTGAAAACGAAAAATTCAAAACCCGTAATGCTAAACAGAGAATGCCGTATAAAAAAGCTCACAACTTTCGATCTTTAATTGGCAAAATACTGAGAAAAAGGAAGCTTTACAAGCACTATTGCATTGGCCCGCAAACACACAAAAATTACCTGCCAAAGGGAAGGGTGAGAAATGAGATTTCCATGAATCCAAGGGCTGACAAGCAAAAGGGAAATTAGGTCTCTCTGAGAAAGTCTGGTGCAGACGATCTTCATCACCGTTGGCACAGTTTCTCTATTCCACACCTCCATCGTTGCAGTTTCTTGGTCCACTTCCATTCTTGGTTTCCTTTCTAAGTTTTGTTAGCTTAAACTGAAAACGGCACCCTTACGATTGATTCCATGAGGCTCACTCACTTTTGAGGAGGGTTCTAAAAAGTCCGTTTAAGCTTGAAGTTCGGTGAAACGTCCAGCTTGAGAGAAAGCGGAAAAAAGGGGTTGGATCGAATTAAGCATAATTAAAATGTTTAATTAAATATGTTTAATCATAATTAATCACATTTATTTATTTTTAATTTTTTTTATTTTGAAGGTATGTCTTTTTATTTTAAAATAATAAATTAAGTTTATAATTTAGATGTTTATTTTTTAATTTTAATTATGATTAAGCATGTCTGATAATGATTTGACATATATTTAACATTTTTAATGTGGTCTAGTTGTAAAAAAAAATAAAGATTGTAATTTTGATATTTTTATGATTTTATAAATATGAGAATTAATGCATCAGACTTAAATTTATCATATTTATGTATTATTTTATCTATTTATTGGTTTGAGATAATTACAATTACACTAAAGATAAAAAACGCTTTTTCACGCTTAAGCCTGTGCTAATCTCGCTTAAGCTTGAAAAGCTTGGAGCTCGACATCCGCGCTTCGGGGCGCTTCACGCTTTTTAGAACCTTGCTTTTGAGGCAGATTCATTTGTTATCTTTTTCACGAGAAACGCCTAAAGGCTTCTATTTCACATTCCGCTGACTCGGTAATTTGCTCATGGAGAAATTTTGGCAGCGATAAAAAAAACGGTGGGAATTCGACCTCCCAAACCGACCCGACCCGACCCGACCCGACCCGACCCGACCCGACATAACCCAAGTCTAGGGGTGGACGTCGGTCGGTTCGGTCCGATTTTTCTCTATAACGGTTCGGTTTTTCGATTTTTGGTTTTGAATATATCTGATCCAAAACCAAACCATTTTATTACGGTTCGGTCCGATTTTTTGTGATACGGTTTGGTTTATATGGTCGGTTATATACGATTTCATAATATTTTGTTAAGAAATAAAATTATACATCACTTGATGCTTGATGGATGCAACACATATAAAAAAAACAATGATAGTAAATGAGTAGAACATATATGATTACAATGCACTTATAACAATCTAAGCTTCAATGACAATTTGAAATACAATTTCAAATAGTAGCTCTTCAATAAAAGGATACACAGTCGTTAAATTCCAATTCTCATGCTCCAAAATGTACATAGATTTTGCATCTCAAATCCCAATACATTTAACAATATGAGCTTAATAACAATTTGAACTTCCAATTGTCAAACTCCAAAATCATGTTTTGCAAGACTAAAAACAAAAATGACATTAAATTCATCACAATAGTGATTATGAATCACAATCTTGAAGCATAACTTAAATATATGTAAACTTACTGAAACTAACAAAGATCTTTCTCAATCATATCAGAAAAATCTTATTTTTGTGAAAAAAACAATAAACTCGTTAAAATTGGTTAGGATAACTCGTAATCTTGTAACAATAAGTGAAAATGCATAAACTTAACTAGTTAATTTATAATATTTCATTGAAAATATTATATATCGGTCAATGCAAGAATCTCATCCAATGCAAGAATCTCATCCAATATTGATCAAGTCTAAAAAAATGATAAAATTATTACCAAACATTAAATTACAAAATAATTGTAATTTTTAAAAAACAAATTTCTTACTAGAGAAGATTAGTCGGTAGTCAATATTGGACTTGTCACATGACTAAGGCCCATTTATTAACCCATTATACAAAAAGCCCTATAACTAAATATAATATGGTCGGTTCGGTTATTTCGGTTTTCTGGGGATCAAAACCGTAAAACGAATTGAAAAACGAATTTTTTTAATTTTGAAACCATAACCGACCGAAAAATCGATAAAATCGAACCATTTAAACCGAATTTTTCAGTCTGATCGATTATTTCGCTTTTAACCAAACTATGCACACCCCTGCCCAAGTCATCCGAAAAAAATCAAGTCAGAGTTGGGGTTTTCGGGGGTTTGGATCAAATCAAATTGGATCTGAAATCTGACCCAAAATAATAGTCGGAGTTCGGCTCAATCCGAGTTGACCCGAATCTTTTAATATTATATATATATAAATATAATTAAAAAATATTGATTACATTTTTATATATTTTATATTTGAATTTTTTTTAATTTTAGATGTGTCAATATCATAAATTTTCGTCGTGTAATATTTATTTTGTAAAATAATGATTTTTTAAAAAATTCTTTATTTTTTGTAGTAAGTATACTTTAAATTTTATGCAAGTAGAATTTTAAATTTATTAATTTGTTCATAAATGATGATGGTTGATCAAATATTTATTTTGTAGAATATTGATTGTGATGCTTTAACATTTTTTTATTATTATTGATCCCATTAATTTTTGTCATGTAATTTTTATTTGACAAAAATTTGTGTGAGACAGTTTCACGGGTCGTATTTTGTGAGACGAATATCTTATTTGGGTCATTTAAAAGTATTACTTTTTATTGTAAATATCGGTAGGTTTGACCCATCTCACAGATAAAAATTCATGAGACCGTCTCACAAGAGACCTACTCTTATTATTTTGTGAAGCATTGGAATTTTCTAAACAGTTAATAGTGACAATTTCTACTCTTAAATTTAAATATTTAAATCTAAAACATAATTATCATATATTTTAGAAGATGTTTTGTTATTATATTTTAAATTAAAATATTTATTATGTGTTTTGACTTTTATTTAATTATTTTGTAAAATAATAATGTTACATAGTAAAAAATCATATATCTGAAAAATTTTAAAATATTTTCAAAAACATAAGGTGGGCCGGGTTAGTTTTGTTCGGGCTCAGTTCATAGTTTTTGGGTTCAGGTTGGAAATTTTTTAAAATAGCTATGCTTCAACCCGACACAAATACACTCGATCCACTCGACACCCAGTTTCTATATGCTTAATATTGAAACTTTCCCGGATTCATAGCCCAATGTTACTTACGTCCATGACCACGTGGGTCGAGGCTTTTAGCCAATTTTCCCGGATTCATAGCCCAAAGCCAATTCACATTGCACATTTACTTTTTCTCAAACAATGTCAAAAATCATCAATTATCTAAATTACGTTCATATTTGATCTCATTATAAATGAATCTACGCTGAAAGTAATGTATTAGCCAAAAGAGTGTCCATAAAATATCTTACATCGGTTGGATAAAATCTCTGAGAGTTGTATATATGGACTTGAACAATCCTCCTTCTTGGGCTAATTTTTAGGGTTGAGTTAGGTCTAAGTTTCAATCTTAATATGGTATCAGAGTCCAGGTTCCAACGTTATGTCCATAGTTGAATCATATGTTCTGCCCATAGTTGGGTCATTTGTAATATTCAAGCTCCAAATGTTCAGTCTTGGGCGTGAAATGGAGTGTTCGTTGTCTCATATCGGTTGGATAAAATCTATGAACAATCTTCCTCTTGATTTAGCTTTTGATGTTAAGTTAAGTTCATGTTTCAATCTTAACAAAACTCAACGAAATGATAGAACTAATTTAAGTATTAAATCCAATATCAACAAAGATTTCAGGGAAAAGGAGTTTGCTACACCCCAATTTGAAATGAAAATTAGAAACTTTACCAACACACTCATCTAGACAGGAGCCATCAGATGTCGTAGTACACAGAATTACTATAGAAATAAATTAAAGAATGCCAATGTTCTTAGATTTGGTTTCTACCAAGAAACAAGACTTGGTATTGCTCCGAGCTTGGACCAATTCCAGATATCATATAAGCACAATTCTTATGAATTAGAATCAGGGCCAGCTGGTTTAGAGTTGAGAAGCGGCTGCAAAGCTTTGACGACAATCGTCATGTTCGGCCGGAAGTCGGCTTCGTATTGAACACAAAGTGCTGCTACAGCTGCCATCTGATAAAAAACCACAAGGATAAGAGTTCAAAAAATATTTCAAATAATAAATCTGTTTCTGATGCATATATTACACTAGACTAAAACCTTTGCAATGGCCTTTGGTGGATAATCATTGTTTAGCTTGGGATCCACACATTGCTTCACTTTATCCTCACTAAGTCTT
The DNA here is from genome assembly GCF_012295235.1 of Primulina huaijiensis. Lineage (NCBI taxonomy): Eukaryota > Viridiplantae > Streptophyta > Magnoliopsida > Lamiales > Gesneriaceae > Primulina > Primulina huaijiensis. Next base: position 3,841,174 of record NC_133322.1, read on the forward strand.
GGAGTAGCCTGAAGAAATTAGAATAACAAGTTGGAGTTATTATAAGATCAATTACCATCAACATAAATATCGTTTAACCCGAAAAGAAAAGAAAAAAGACTTCACCCATGTAACGAGACTTTGTTGTCCTTTAGGCATCGTATGGTCTACTGGTTTTCTTCCGGTCAGAAGTTCTAAGAGAACCACCCCAAAGCTATATACATCGCTTTTCTGAGTTATTTGTCCCGTCATGGCGTACCTTTAGCATCACATTATATATCTCAAAACTTCAAGCAAAAATCACTCTTTTTGACTGGGGGTTATTTAAAGATTTGGGACAGCAGAACAGCCTGAATTGATTACTCTTCCCATGAACATTTTTTCTTGTTTATCAGTGGTATCTTATATAAAATCTTCGCAACTAGAATTTCTCTTATAAACAAAGTTGTTTTTTGACCTCTATTGTGCATATAAAAAGCATGTGCTTGGGTTATGTACTAAGTATTATATCAAGATTCAGTATTAACTTACTCTGGAGCATGGTAGCCAAACGTTCCGAGGACTCGAGTTGAATGCAGTCGAGCGGCTGTATCTGATGACTGGTTTGTCAAGCAAAAATCAGCAATCTTGGCTACAAAATCATCAAAAAGAAGCACATTGCTGGATCTAACATCACGGTGGACAATTGAAGGCTGGCATTTCTCATGCAAATATTCGATCCCCCTAGCTGCTCCATAAGCAATCTTCACTCTCTGATACCAGGTCAGAACAGGACCAGGTTCCGCCCCTTGCACCCCTTTCCGACCTGGAATGTAACAGAGCAACAATTAAATTTATTCTTCATTGAAATCAAGGATATGTATACTTCGACAAACCATGTAAAACATCATGTAAAGAACCCATGGTGGCATATTCGTATGCCAAGATTCGGTTGTTTGCTTCAAGACAGTACCCAAGCAGCCCCACGAAATGTTCGTTCTTGAGCCTCGAAACCAAAGATAACTGGATGCAACATATTATTTTAGGAAAAAACTAACCATTATTACATCCAAGAGCAAAAGTAGGGAAAAAAAACTAAAGTGCTACGTTCAAATACCTGAGCTACAAAATCAGATTCAGGCTCGGGTGCTGAAGCGGTATCAAGCTTTTTGATTGCTGCTTGCTGCCCACTTCTTAACTTTGCGTAAAATACTCGACCATACGAGCCCTCACCAATCAGAGATTTTGTTCCAAAATTACCAGTCAATCTATTTAGTTCATCCAATGACAGTGCTGGTGTCTCAATTGGTAAAACCTTCTGAGGAGCTCCATTTCTTGCAGCAGAAGTTCTTGGCTCTCCTCTGTCGCTACCTTAAAAAATCGAACCAAAAACAAACTCTACAGCGATCAACGATCCCAATTTCCAGAAGATAAACATTATAAATTTTTGATATAAACCATTTTACATGAATAAGATTGCCATTAATTCATCATGATATACAAAAGAGAAGAGATCAAGAGTACGTCAAAATGTATACCTCCAGTATTTGTGCCACCAGGATATGGATTTCCGGATTTAGGCGGGGCCGTGTATTGGTTCGCCGGAGGACCGCTGAAACTTTCCTCTTCTGCACCTCCACAGCACAACATCCTTCAACCTTGGAAGGCACAGTCACACAATTTTAACCAAACCAAATACCAAAATCTATATCAAATCTTGCATCTTTAGAGAGATTTTTGCTGCAACAAGAAAATACACGAGATCATCATCAGATAATGTCCATGCAGATTGAAATAAAAAAATCGAAATTAAATAAACCCAGTGGACATGGATTTAACAGCGAACAACAACTTATAATCAATGGACTTTTTTGAAAAAAGAACTAAAGCAAAAACAAACAAACAAAAAATCATTCAGAAAATTATACATGTAATTCGATTAAAACCCGAAATTCCATGATTGTTCAAGAAATATGAAAAACGAAAAACTTACAAAATAAACCAAATTTAGACTTTCAAGAATGAAGAAATGTCCATGTTTTTTTCCCCTGAATCTATCGTGTGGGACAAATTAAAGGCATAAGAAGCTTTGAATCCAATGCTGAGTTTCGCGGGAAAGTCGCATGCAGAAGTCATTTTTACCGCTAATAATAACACCCAACCTACTACCTACGTGCATGCCTTAATATTGCACGTCTAATAAATAAATGAATCCATTCATTAAAAAGTTCTATAAAATAGTTTATTCTTCCCACCATAATTCACAATTATTTTTCAATAAAATAACCATGCATGAATTACTCATTTTCTTTTCTACATCGATGCTTTTAAGATTGTTGGGTTGTCCCCTTTAAAGTTGAAAAAAAAAAACTTAATTCCTTCGATAATTTGTTTAAAGAATTCAAATTTTAATGTCTCCAGTTTTAAACCAAGTTTAGGCCTCACATTTCTCTTATTTTTTCGATCACACCCGTAAAACAACGTCCTGAAGGTTGATCTAATATGTGAAAAATCATTTGTGACTCATTGTATGTCGTTAAATCAACCTTAAAGATAAGATACACAAGTTTATATATAATGCAATTCAGAGAACAAAATTCAAAGGCGAGATTATGATACGAGTTGGTGAATAAGTAGATGCATTTAATTCTACCAAGGATTTGCCATCCTAATACATGTAACCTATTTTAATATCCTTGAGGCCAACAAAAGTTACATATCATATCATGAATACATAAACTTCAAGAGTCATTTGATCGAAATGACGGTAATTCGACAGGCTGTACAATTATTCAGACATCATACCATCTTCGATTCTTACGCCACCTTCCATATCCGTCCAGTTATTCTCAATTTAAGTCGTTCACCGTCCCCACCGGAGAAACAGAGAGCCAAGCTCCTCGGGATAATGAGTCCATCATGACTATCACGAACTTTACTGTGACTGTCGCGTATGCTCCTTGGAACACCTTGCCATACCAACTTACGGCCACAGGCTTTGACTTCTAATGTGTAGCTGAACTTTTTGGCCATGCAGTCTTCGCCCATAAAACGAATGAAGGCCATGTAGACAGGTACTGTTCCGAGCAAGAAAGCCTCAAAGTGCAAACAGAAATGTCTTCCGAAACAGTTGAACACCTGCATGAGGTCAAAAAATGGAAATGTTTGTATTGGAAGTTCGAGACTTGCTCACAAGTTTGTGTAATATGACCTAAAATGGAGGATGTGGGGGTTTTCAAAAAACTTGTACTTTTAACTTAGATTATGTCTCATTACAACTGTTCATCGACAAACGAGGTATGCGCAGTTATTTAGTACTACTTCTCTCAGCGACTTCTTGTTATATAGATCAGTAATTTGAAAGTATGGAACCATAAACTTACAGTTAACATCCATATAGCATTTTCGACTTCGCAGGGATTTGATTTAACGTATTGATGAATGAAAGTGCATCCATCGTGCATATCAACTGCATGATCCTCTTTCATATGAGCAACAAGAAATGGAATATCACCGGTTACATGACACTCAGAACTCACATGTGGACAAGAGTAAGGCCGAAAAGGGCAATTCTTTTCGTGTTTAATCTTGCCGTGGTACAGAAATATATTGTTGCAGCCCGAACTTTGGTATCTGCAGGGAAGCTCCAACGGTGGAGTCACTTTTTCCAAAGCTAAACAGCTTAGGTTTCCAAGCTGAATTTGGCAAGTTGGGCAGCAGTTATGAAGTCTTTTGCAGTTTACACATAATATATGACCATTTGGACACTGCGTAAAATGTTAAAAATGAAATAAATGTAGCATATTCGAAATCATAGAGGCAAAAATAAATGTAAATGAAAAAACATAGAGGCAATACCACGAGTTAATAACAAAACTAGCAAACAAATTAACAAAACCTCAAAATGTCGAGGTAATGAAGCAAAGATTGAAGCGTCCCAATATCAGGAATTTTCTATCATTTGCATCTGTGCCATGAACACTAAAAAATATTTAAGTTTAGAGTCATATACAGACCTGCTGAATGGGTGGATGCATTGAATTTGAACAGGTCCGGCATCGAAGAAGTTCTTGGACACCCTTTAAACCATGCTTTTCACGGAGCACAATTGCATTTTTCCGATTATGAACAATATCTGCCTCCATCAACATTCTGTAATTATCATATTTCGAGTGTGATTCAGTTGCATCAGTGCAAGAACCAGTTATTGGAGCCATTATTGAAAAAGATGCCCTCCAATAGTATTCCTAGCTCGTCACTGAAATTAGATGCTGCACTAATTTCTTTTTAACAACGTGCATATAGCCTGCCATCAAGAATAGAGAATAAAACGATGAGAAATCATTGATGCGGGATAAAACAATTGGCAAATATAAGCTGCACGATAAGGACAGAAACCACAAAACTAATGCCATTGATTAAACAATGTAAATCTAAGCGCATATTTAATTTGTATTCGTTTTTAACTTATCAATCTAACCACTTTTTGTCGGGGTTCAGTAGATAATCAAGGAAACTCGCGATTAGGTTCTAGCACCAACCACATAAAAAAAATCAGAAAAGACAAAGCTTTCATTTTCAGGACTACGGATATGTTGCTTTCATGACATAAAACACAAACCATACTCCCATACGATCAATATAACCAACAGATTATATATTAACGGAACCAATACAAAAAACAGTTCACTAATCATTTGAAATGTCAAAGTGATCTAAACTTAGAACTGTCCTTTCACAAATCGTTAAGATATACATCGGCAGCGCACAAAAAAAGAGAGACGGTTGGATGCAAGGGATGAAGGCTTCCATGTTGGTTAAGGCAATCAAAATCAAACCAGGAGGGACATTTCATACGTAGAATATATACAAATATTCAGCAACAAACACAAAAACAAAATCCACACAACTACATCCAGACAAGACTGAAGAAGAAATGACCAAACAACAACCTTACTGATTGTTCAACAACCCATAACCAATATTCTATGTTCCCAAATAAATTAAGCCATCAAGAATTAAAATTTTAATGTGACAAATGATTGTTAGTTGGTAATAATCACCAACAGAGCAACATGCCACAGATACAAATTATATCTCCAATTGATTCACCCAACGAACCAAGCAATTTGTTGCAGCAAAAGTTGAACCATTTAAGAACCCTTCACTGGAGAAAAAGAAACAACCATAAAAACAAACGTATCTCGCATTCCCAAAAATGTTACTGCGCAAGCCAATAATTTAAAAATAGGTATTAAAAAAAACAAGTGCGAAGAAGCCAAAATGCGATACCCACTTTAGATTTTAATACACCAAGTCTTTTAGAATCATCAATTCAAACAAAAAGATTCAAAGCTTCGATTTTTTTTTCCACCGAAACCAAAACAAAATACAGCCTTGACCAAAACAAAACCAAGAAACAAAGACTTCGGAATCTTAAACGGACTTTACTTATTAACACATTGATTAAAAAAAATCCAAACTTTAAGTTCAAAATGAATAATGCAAACGTGCTTAAGAAACAACCAAACAACGCATATATTTTCATAAAAAAAAACTTACAAAATATTGATAGAGTATTAGCCAGAACCAACGCGGATTACCCGGATGTAAGAAATTTTTAAAACGACCATGCAGTTCAAACCCATTTGTCTGTCATTTTGCTGCGCAGTACTTTGTCTTCTCAGTTGCCGGATTTCTTAAATTGATTTTGGCCATGCGTATGGGGAGCAGTTAAAAATTTTAAAATTTGCGTCTTGTCCGTTGACATGGACAATTATCTGTAATTGTTATTATCATCATCGTCTAGATAATATTTAGGGGTTTTTTTTAAAATTAATTTCAAAAATATTTTAAAAAAAAGTTTGCAAGAATCCCTCAATCCGTTCTTACGCAGCGCGGACGCTGCTCCACGTAAGCGACGGAATATTTTAGCGACGGAATATATATCAAACTCGTTGCTAAAATTAAATTAGCGAACAGTTAGAAAACCGTCGCTAAAATGGAATCAGCGACGGTTTAAATGGAATCAACGACAGTTTAAAAATCGTCGCTAATTTTAGTGACGGATACAAACCGTCGCTAAATGCCGAAATATCAATCACATCACATGCTGCGGATAATTATATCAACAGCGTGCGCATGTACGCCGCGGATAATCTTGAACTTTCAACGGCTTGCATCTTTGCAGCGTGCAATGTACGCTGCGGAAAGATAATTTGCGCGCTGCAAAAAACCATTTTTGTTGTAGTGAAGACAGAGAAAAAAAGCAGAAAAGAAATTCATCAAGAAATAAGTTTTTTCAGGAACCTCTACTATTCAACCTGGTTTTTTCAGTGATTCAGTGATGGCTAACTTTGGTTTGTTTGGACAGCAGGATTTTCAGACTCCGTCTTGGTCGAACATACACAGTTTTACAAATTTGCTTAATGTAGGTCCGCAGTATCTTGTACATGACATTCGACCACATAATGATGTTAAGGAAAATGAACAACATTCAATTGAGATATCCTAGTCTTACGACTTCTCCACAGTCCCAGGAAGCACCAATTTTGGTTCCATGATCATTTCAAGATTGGCATCATCAGATTCGCAGCCTCTTTTGGTTGATAAGCCATGAAAAACTTATTTTTTGATGAATTTCTTGTCTGTTTTTTTTCTATGTCTTCACTACAACAAAAATGACTTCTCGCAGCGCGCAAATTCTCTTTCCGTAGCGTACATTGCACGCTGCAAAGATGCAAGCCGTTGAAAGTTCAAGATTATCCGCGGCGTGTTGTTGATACAATTATCTGCATTGTGTGACGTATTTCGGCATTTAGCGATGGTTTGTAAGTATCGCTAAAATCAGCGACGGTATTTAAACCGTCGCTGATTCAATTTTAGCGACGGTTCAATAATTTTTGCGACGGTTTTGATATATATTCCGTCGCTAAAATATTCTGTCGCTCTCCGTAAGAACGTATTGAGGTATTCTTGCAAATCTTTTTTTTTTAAAGTATTTTTGAAATTAATTTTAAAATTTAAATTATTTTTTAAAAAAACCCAATATTTAGATATATATTTTAAAAATATTTTATTTATTCTACCAGTGAAAAAATCTAAATATGTATTTATTTTAAGAATAATCAAACATTATCAATTATTATAAAAACATACATTTTCTTGTGAGACAGTCTGAAGATCAATTTCGTAGATCGAATATCTTATTTGGATGATTCATGAAAGTATTAATTTTTATGTTAAGAGTATTACTTTTTATTGAGAATATCGGTAAAGTTGACTCGTCTCACAGATAAAAATTCGTGAGACAGTCTTACATGAGACTTACTCTTATAAAAATGTTTTTTATAAATACTTGTCTAAACGGAACTATATTGTTAACTAATAAATACGTGTGATTTGTGCCAAAAAAAAATTATAAAATAAATAAAAAACAAATTAAATATATTTTCGGAATATTGAAAAAAAAATTCACCGAAAGAATCTAAAGTGGTGGTTATTATATTAATAATTATAGTTTTTATGTAAACATTTTAAATTATTTAAAAATAATTTGTAAGTAAAAATGAAGTGTTACTNTGTCTTGTCCGTTTACATGGACAATTGTCTGTAATTATCATCGTCATCTAAACAATATTTACATATATATTTTAAAAATATTTTATTTATTCTACCAGTGAAAAAATTTAAATATGTATTTATTTTAAGAATAATCAAAAATTATAAAAATGTTTTTATAAAAATATTTTATAAATACTTGTTTGAACGGAACTATATTGTGAACTAATAAATACGTGTGATTTGTGCCAAAAAAATTTATAAAATTAATTAAAAAAAAAACAAATTAAAGATATTTTCGGAATATTGAAATAAAATTCACCTAAAGAATCTGAAGTGGTGGTTATTATATTAATAATTATAGTTTTTATGTAAAAAAATTTAAATTATTTAAAAATAATTTGTAAGTAAAAATGAAGTGTTACTATATTATTGGTTTCCCCGCCCAATATATGAACAAATTAATTAGAACTCAAAAAAATCTGAACTCATAGAGTACAACGGCGACGGCGCTCATGGAAGACGCCGACCGGAGGGTAGTGGATGTAGTCAAAGAACTAGTTCACCGCTTGCTTTACGACCCTCAAACGCCCGACAACCCCACGTCCTCTTCAATCCCCACCCAGGAAGAGTACAATCAAGCCCTAAAGTACTCTCTCCGCATCCTCTCCAGCCGTATGAAGCCCTCCATTGCTGCGGACGAATTCTCCGTTGTCGAGTCCATCAAACGCCGCCTCGCCACTACCGGTAAGTCCTCCGAAGCCCTAACTTTTGCCGATCTGTACTCTAAGTTCTCGTCGAAAAATGGTCCCGGGAGCGTGAAAAATAAGTGGGCTGTACTGTATTTGCTGAATAGAATATCTGAGGATCAGAAATTTAAGAAAAATCGGTTTTCGGATAAGATTTCAAACGGGTTTTTGGATTCTGTGCTTGCTGGCGGGTTGCCAGCTTTACATGAGAGTGATGTATTGAGTGGTCGTCTTGGTAGGTTTGTGAAATCGAGTAAGGATTTGGGTAATGGAGGGTTTAATGGCCATTTTGATCATTTGAGTGGTTTTGGTGAAAAAGTGCCGAATTCGAGGGGTTGTTTGAGCAATCTTGGGAAATTGGATAAAAGTCAGAGCGAATGGGATGTTGGGAATTATTCAGATAATATCATGGGTTTGAATGAAAATGTGAAGCACTCGAGGGGATTGAGGGATAATACAAGTAGTTTTAGAGTTAAGGAGAGTGTGAACAAAGGATGGAATGGAGGGGTATTGATGGTGACAAAGGACCCTGAAAATCTTCGAGATATGGCATATAGGGAATTTGCTGACTTGGTTAAGGAAGAAAATGAGGTTTCAGAAGAGGTGTTGGTGAGGGATGTGCTCTATGCATGCCAAGGGATTGACGGGGCATATCTGAAGTTTGATGAAAAGGCCGATGAGTATGTTCTTCCAGATTTTGTTAAGGTTACCAGGGCTACAAGGACAATGGTCCGGAAGCTCTGCGAGCTTGGATGGTTGTTTAGAAAAGTCAAGGGGTATATAACGGAGAGTATGGAGCGCCTTCCAGCCGAGGATATTGGGACTGTTGGACAAGCATTTTGTGCCGCTTTACAAGATGAGTTGTCAATGTATTACAAGTTACTGGTTGTGCTTGAAGGGCAGACAATGAATTCGATTCCTTTAGTTTCTGAAAATGCATGCTCAGGTAACTATCTCTCATTGAGGAGATTGTCGGTTTGGTTTGCTGAACCCATGGTGAAGATGAGGCTAATGGCTGTTTTGGTTGATAGTTGTAAAGTTCTGAAAGGTGGGGCCATGGCTGGTGCAATTCATATGCGTGCTCAACATGGTGATCCGCTTGTAAATGATTTCATGAAAAGGCTACTTCGTCAGGTATGTTCCCCACTTTTTGAAATGGTGAGGAGTTGGGTATTGGAAGGGGAGCTCGAGGATATCTTTGCAGAATTTTTTGTTGTAAGCCAACCTGTGAAAGCAGATTGTCTCTGGAGGGAAGGTTATCGTCTACTTGATGCAATGCTTCCTTCTTTCATATCTCAATCTCTTGCTCAACGCGTCTTAAGGACTGGAAAGTCCATTAATTTCCTTCGAGTTTGTTGCGAGGATCGAGTATGGGCTGATGCGGCAAAAGAAGCGGCAGCTGCAGCTGGTACAACTACTAGGAGAGGTGATCTTGGATATGGTGAGACTGATGCTCTGGAATCCTTAGTAGCAGAAGCAGCAAAGAGAATAGACAAGCATTTGTTGGATGTTATGTATACACGGTATAAATTCAAAGAACACTGCCTTGCAATCAAGAGATATTTACTTCTTGGGCAAGGGGATTTTGTTCAGTGCCTAATGGATATTGTTGGCCCTGAGCTGTCTGAGCCTGCTAACACTATAAGTTCGTTCAAACTTGCTGGAAATTTGGAAAGTGCGATTAGATCATCAAATGCGCAGTACGATGATCGTGATATGCTGGACAGGTTAAGAGTTAAAATGATGCCACATAACACGGGGGACAGAGGATGGGATGTGTTTTCATTAGAATATGATGCAAGAGTTCCATTGAATACTGTCTTCACTGAATCTGTTATGTCTAGGTATCTCAGAATCTTTAACTTTTTGTGGAAGCTTAGAAGGATAGAGCATGCACTGATTGGCGTTTGGAAAGGAATGAAACCAAACCGTGTTACTTCTCAGTTCTTTTCTAAGTTGCCACGTGCTGTTACATTGCAGTTGATTTTGACATCTAGGAAGTGCCAAGTTCTCTGGGACGAGATGAATCATTTTGTCACAAACCTTCAGTACTACATAATGTTTGAAGTCCTGGAGGTGTCGTGGTCTAATTTCTCCAAGGAAATGGAAGTAGCTAAAGATCTAGATGATCTACTTGGAGCACATGAGAAGTACCTCCACTCAATCATTGAGAAGTCTCTATTAGGTGAACGATCTGAAAACCTTAACAAGACCCTTTTTACATTATTTGACCTCATATTGCGATTCCGAAGTCACGCAGATCGACTTTACGAAGGCATAAATGATTTGCAATCAAGGTATTATTTTTTTCTTTGCATACTTTATTCTCCTACTAAACTGGATGAGCGCTGTTTCTTAGTTTTTCTTCCTGCTGTTTGTTAAATATACAGAACGACGGAGTCTTCCCATCTGTATCGGGACAAAGCCAAATTACAGATGCAATCAAGCAACAGATCTTCAGAACCCAGTTCTTGGCTTGGTGAAGGCAGGAAAGAACTTACAAGACGAGCTGAGGAATTTCTTAGAAATATGGGGCAAGCTGTTGATGTAACTGCAAATGAATATTCATCACTTTTTGAGGGTTTTATTTCACAATTGCCAACACAACAACATGTCGACTTGAAGTTCCTCATGTTTCGGTTGGACTTCACAGAATTCTACAGCCAGTTGAAATCCAATGCAGGCGGGAAGCTTTTATTATAACATGCGACTGACCATTGGAATCCCATATAGGCTGTTCAATCCATCCTTGCTGTGCTAGTTTTGACCAACTTCTGTGTCTAGTGCTGTCTCATATTGGCCAGATCGTGTATATAAATCATATTTTAGGCCTGCGACATCTTTTCACATTATTCTTCATTTATGTTTATCATTGTTGCCTCTTCCTCTATCAGGAGAGCTTCTGCAACTTTTGGAAATTGCACTCTGGGAGGGAAATGTAATGTATGGTGGAACTGAAGGTATGTTGCTGTTGCCTTGTGGTCGCGTCTTTATCATTCTACACGTATTTGTATTTGATTATCTATTAGCGGTGTTGGCTTTATTTTTTGGTGCTCTACAAGCTTTCTTTCTTGGTTTTGTAATGTAGCCCCGACCCCGTATTGGGGAGGAAGGATAGAGCGGCTGGTGTTCTTTTTCTTATTTTAGGAAGGATTGTTGTAACACATTTTTGTATTGGTTCAGTAACGAGAAAAAGCGGTTTATTTATGAGTTTTTGGATCATATTCCGTCTTGTGTGACTTCAAGTTTACGTTTTGTCAGTAGTACTCAGTTAAGAGAAATATAAATAATGATTATGTCCGCTTCATCATGCTCTGCTAGATGTTTTTGGATGGGATTTGGTTATGTTGGAAAATTAAGGTTTTGGTGATAGGATTGGATTGTTCTGTATGTATTAAAATCTTGTTAATTTCAAATTTATTGTATAATGTTATTCATGTGTATCAATGAGGTGACGCTCATTTATTAGATGTACAATTTGGATATGCTTCATCACATCAAATAGATGAATATCACCTCATTGGTGCTCACTTCCGGGTGAGCAGAATATCAAAATTATATATCTACTTACATATAAATATACCACTTTCAATTGTGAATTTTCCTAAATGTCCTTCTTTATCTAGTTTAACAAGTTGTATTCTTATATGGGTTAACTTGTAATTTCCTTGCTTATCTTAAATAACTATAACTAATTACTTATTAACATAATAGCATTAATATTCATTGAAAACATTGAATTCATTTCTATTTTTTCCGTCTTGCGGTTCTACATGACTTCTTGTTTTTTTTCCAAAGTTCGCTTAATTCTGATCACTTTTCACAAAATTTGAAAATTATATCTTGGTCTCTAAGTATTTATTTTGATGGTTATTTTGAATCCCTCTATCCAAATTATATAGTCTATATTTATTTTACTTTTAATAACCTTGCAGTTCTACATGGCTTATTCTTGTTTTTTTTTTTCCAGATTTTGGTTAATTTTTGTCACTTTTCACGAGATTTGAAGATTATATCTTGGTCTCTAAGGATTTATTTTGATGATTATTTTGAGATCTTTTATCCAAATTATATAGTCTATATTTATTTTACTTTTATTACATTAATTTGTTTAACACATTGGATCTTTTAGTGTTTCATTTTATTTTAGTGATTATCTATTTTCTCCTTTCTATGAGTTTTTTTACTTAATTATTTGATGTTACGTTAGTTTCGTTGATTTAATAATTCTTGTCACTTTTCACAAAATTTGAAAATTTTATCTTGGTCCCTAAGAATTTATTTTGATGGTTATTTTGAACTCCCCTATCCAAACTATATAGTTTATATTTATTTTACTTTTATACATTAATTTGTTTAATCCATTGGATTTTTTAGTGTTTTATTTTATTTTAGTGATTATCTATTTTCCTCTTTGTATGAGTTTTTTTATTTAATTTTTTGATGTTACGTTAGTTACTTTGATTTAATTAGTTTAATTTATCGATGGTTGGTGTTTTGTTACCGTTTTTTTTCCTTCATCTTTTTTACAGTTCAGTTAATCTATATAATATATTTATCATTTTTCACAAATTATGAGATTATATTTTTTTTCCAAAGATTTATTTTGATAGTTATTTTAAGTTCTCTTCTTCCGAATGATATATTAATCTATATTTATTTTAGTTTTATTATATTAAAAACTTTTAACCTTATTGTTTAAATATTACTGATGTACCACACTACATAATTAACTAATTCATGATTACTAATAAAAATATATTATTATTATTATTTGTTAGGTGCAATAATTCTCCCTGCTTGGTAGAGCGATCGAACCGTGATGCTTGAGCTGCTGTGCGGTTTAAAAGATTTGAGTTGCACAATTACCACCAGCTATAGCTTTTGGTAAAGCGGTAAGCACTCGGTCCTACATTATTGCAACTCAACGGAGCGTATGTGTGGGTAAATGATTGTCACTATCACCTCCACTCAAAAATTTTCATAATGAAATAGTTGGGATAAAGTGTGCTTAGGATAGTATATCGGTTTGCTTTCGGATGAGATCATTTGATTTGTGATCGTGTATAACTCGGTTAATATTATGTTAATTTAACTAAATTAATAACGTGTCGTAAATTATTTGAGAAAAATAAATTTAAAGATTGAGATTGAAAATGATAATAACCTTATTTCATTATTTGGTTGAATTAACGATAAATATTACAAAATACCTTAATATGATACTTTATTTTATTTTAATTTCAAAAATTATGATATTTAATTGATATCTCAATATATATTTCAAGCTTACACTTTTCTACAAGTTTCATTAAAATCGTTTCAGTAAATGTCATTTTTCTTATGATATTTTTCCAATAAAAATGAACACTACATACATGTAGATTCTATGTGTTTTTTTTTTGCAAAAAAAAATTATATTTTATTTACAGTATAATTTGATTAGTTTGATTTATTTCAACTTTATTCAAAAGAGAAAAAGTAAAGATAAATTAAAAAGAATGAAAATTACTTTCTACTTTTGAACTAAATTTATGATATAATCCTTAAAAAAATTTTAATCAATATAATCTTTATAATGAATATGAATAATCATTTGTTGTATNATTAGTCGAACGATTTTAAACATTATCTAATTCTCATTATTATCTTTTTCATTATTAGTACACTCATCGATGGTATGATAAACGCCTATAAATAGAGCGATTGAGGTCTCTAAGCACACACCTCATAAGAAAAATTTATACCATCTATTGAGATGGTGGAGTGCTTAGAAGGCATAACCCGGAAGTGAGCTACAATGAGGTGATATTTATCTATTTGATGTGATGAAGCATATCCAAATTGTATATCTAATAAATTAGTGCCATCTCATTGATACACATGAAAATAAGTACAATGAGTGAACAACATATCAAAATTGTATATACGTGTGTGAACAAATTATGAGCACCAACGGAGCTTCACTTAATAAATCCAGTATGTTACGTGAGTTCATTAGATTTTCAATGTCTTTAAATTTTTTAACTTAGAATATCTATTATATTATTATAAATAGTTAGATTTTGATATCTATTTTTAAATTAAAAAAATTAATTTAGAAAATCTTTTTATAATATTGATAATCGATAGTTGGTATTTTTTTTTGTGTGTGCTTTGAACAAAGATAAATGAAAGGTCAACCCAATGATCTGTAAATTACTTCCATCAAGTAAATTTTGAATAAAATTAAACTATCAATGAAATAGTATACTGTCCGATAAATTTTGAATAAAATTAAACGATCAATGCAAGCATACTATCCAATCTTGTATAATATGATCAAATTGAGAAGACAGGAATTGAAAAAATTGGGGGAAATATTGTAGTTTCTTGTTCTATGTCTAATTAATTAAAAAAACGATTTAAAAATTATGGAGTAGGGTTTCTGACTTGACTGGTGATTAGTGGACTATATTTATATAGAACAAACGCACGCCAAGCATCTCTCTGCTAAAAAATGGCCAAAATCGGTGAGGGCGACAAACGCTGGATCGTGGAAGACCGCGCCGATGGCGCCAACGTCCACAACTGGCACTGGGCAGAAACCGATTGCCTCGATTGGTCCCGAAATTTCCTCACCAACCTCCTGTGCAACAAAACAATCCTTTCTGGCGAAGGAAATCTCTACATCAAAACCAAGAACATCGAAAAACTCGAAGGAGAAGCATACCTCAACGTTCGAAAGGGGAAAGTAATACCTGGGTATGAGTTAAATTTGGTTCTTTCTTACGAGGCTGAGGTCAAAGATTCCGACGGTAGTTCTGTGATTTTGAATACTGAGGGTACTGTTGAGCTGCCTTACATAGCCGATGAGAATTCTGGCGAGGATCCCGAGATTAGAATTACTGTAAAAGATGATGGGCCGGTTGGGAAAAGGGTGAAGGAAGCATTTCTTGCGAAAGGGAAGCCGTTTGTGTTTGAGAAAGTTAAAGATTTTGTGATTGCAATGGCCAAAGGTGGGCCTGCTAAGGATGATTTGGAAGTTAAGAAAGTAACAGTGAAAAAACCAACTTCTGATTATGGGTCTGCTGCTAGTTCGGGTAATGTTTCGGCCAGTAACA
Organism: Primulina huaijiensis; assembly: GCF_012295235.1. Lineage (NCBI taxonomy): Eukaryota > Viridiplantae > Streptophyta > Magnoliopsida > Lamiales > Gesneriaceae > Primulina > Primulina huaijiensis. The sequence goes on from NC_133322.1 coordinate 3,856,544, forward strand.
GTGGCTCAAGTGTTAAGGAGAGTAAGAAGAAGCAGGAGAAGAGAAATGAGGGGTTTAAGACAATTACTATGACTGAAAAGTTTAATTGTCGAGCTAAGGATTTGTACGAGATTTTAATGGATGAGAATAGGTGGAAGGGGTTTACTCAAAGCAATGCTCGGATAAGTAAGGAGGTGGGAGGGGAGTTTAGTATCTTTGATGGTTCAGTGACGGGGAAAAACGTTGAGTTGCTGGAGGGAAAGTTGATTGTTCAGAACTGGCGATTTGGTAGCTGGCCTGATGGAATCCAGTCAAAGGTAGAGTATTCGTCTATCTTGAGCTTTAATGTGTTCAAACTATCTGTTACTACTGCGAATTAGATTTGTATAATGTACATTAAGAATATGTGGCTTTTAAATTGAGTGGATAACCAAGCCCTGAGAGGTTTTTGTCTAGTTGTTTGAAAGATTGGATTTTTTTTTAAAAAAAAATTCGGATGAAACTGCAAAATTGTTATTCATGTTTACTTTGTGTTTGCGGTTTTCTATTTGCTCAAATCATGTTCATAGAAAATGTCTCTCTAGTTTTCGGAGTATCGGGTAGAGTTTGTGTGGCTACATATCTGTCATTTCTTTCCATTCCCATGCATGTGTGTTACTGTATGTATTTACACATTTGGCACACCTTGTAGGTATTTATGTTTGTGGGACGTCTTTAATTTAGGCAAACAATTTTCTTGCTTGATTTGCTTATAAGAGATGGTGATATTCGTGCAGGTGCGCCTTAGCTTTGACGAGCCTGAATCTGGAGTGACAGTTGTCAAGCTCACACACACTGATGTACCTGAAGAAGACAGGTCGGTGTCTCTGGTTCAACATTTTTCTTGACATTGTTCGATTTTTCATTCGTCAATTTACTATATTGCAGATATGGCAATTCAACTGTGGTGGAAAATACTGAGAAGGGATGGAGAGAGATCATATTCCACAGAATAAGGACAGTTTTTGGCTTTGGAATATGAATATGCTTCAGGTTTATTCTTGCTCGATAACAGAACTCTGTAATGTTTGACTCAATTATTTGAATCGTGGATTAAATGCGGCAAATTTGACACAAGACCACGACTTGTCTGGGTATCAATTTAGAGATTTTCTTCTGTTACGTTTCTGCTAGTGGATTGTGGCTCATCCATCTCTTGTTTGAATATGTGTGTGATAAGCAATAACACAAGAATTTGCTTTATTCCAACCATTTCTTGTCTATTACTCTGTAAAATGGTTGAGTCCCTTGACAAATCTTTTACAAAGTTTGAATTCATCCACTACTACTGTTGCAACATGGCTTGTCTACTGGGAAATACTATCTTCGGGCCAGCAGTCTTTGTCGGTATTTGTAGCCTTTTAGTGGAGTTAACAATATTGGATTCTACGAGTCTGTTAATTGGAATGAGTACAAACCAAATCCCTTAACGAGGATCCATTGGAGGGCTAGCTGTCGTGCTAATTCCAGTTCCAATAGCGTATATTTAAGTTGCGGTTAAAAACTCGTAGTTGGACTTTGGATTGAGCCGGCCGGTTCGCCCAGGTTCGCTCCCTGGGTTTTGTGGCGAAAGGTTCCATGTGAACGACACTTGAACATGAATTAGTCATCCTAAGGGTCGGGGCGACCTCGACAGACAGCGTTTTTAGTCTAATTTGTGAACATGAGCTAGATGAGGAAAGCAGATAGTGCTAACATACAAAGAATTTGGTCCCCCAATACATCTAATATTTAGAATAGTAAGCAGATAAAATTGGGAAAAAGGTTAATCCAATAGCTCTCAGCATCGATAAACCCATTTTATCCCAAGCTCAAGCCGACTTTTATGCATGGAAGGTTCGTTGTAGACAATATCCACCTTGCTCAAGAGCTTTGAGAAAGTACACTTTAAGTGCATTTCGATCAGATTTATTTTGAAAGTGGACTTGCAGAAGGCATATGACAGACACAGGTGGATTGGGACTTCTTGAAGTGTTGGTTCATCTCAACTTCCATCCCAAATTTGTGGGACGGATCATGGATGATTCAATGAAGTATACTTTGGTGAAGAGGGATTAAAGCCTGTTAGAAGCCACAAAAGCCTCTTCACTAGTTTGGTTCATCTTCTTCCCGAGTATTTGATCAATATCCACATATACACTTTGAATATAAATATATATAAGTTTCAAGCGCATTTTTTCCGACACGCGGTTTACTCCTATGAGTTTCTTTGGGTGAAACATGCCTAGGTTATTGATATGTATGAGCAACCAACCAAAAAAACAAAAAACAAAACCTTGTATTTACATGTCGTTTACATTAGATAATTGTGATATATGCTAGAGGTGGTTGTTTCTATTTTATACAAACTGTTGGATCATTTGCTTCACTTCTTCGATAACAAGCCATGCTTCATGGCCTCCGATCACCTCCGCTTTCATTTCTCCGTCACTACACAACCGCCAAGCATCACGCGTCGTTATAAATCAACAAAAATGAAGAATTAGCAAGTATACTAATCACTAATATGAAGCTAGAAATGGACATACAGATATGTTTCCAGTGGTTGAGGCACTTTGTTGACGTCCACGCAATAAAACTTCACCCTATCATTTCAAGTAAATCCATCTCATAACATACAAAAGATAGCCATAAATATACTAATATTGAGTGAGGGTTTGATTTGGAAAAATTCAAGACAAAATCGAACGGAAACACACTTGTTCTCATAATCAGCAGCCAATTTCTCGAACTATAGCTTCAAGTAAATGCATTTTCTACACCAAGCAGCCATCCTGTCACTTAATTATAACATATCAGAAACTTATCCCACCATTTTAGTTCTTGGCTCGTGGGATATGTGACTCTAATCTTTTTTAAAACGTTCATCCTTTGCACTTCCTAATAAAACTGATCAAGAAAATAGCGAGAAATTAGAGAAGAGAAATAGATGGGTTTTGAGGCAAGTTTAGCTTGCTCCAGTATCTTTTCTTGAATGGGATCCATCTCCAAACTTCGGGATCGAACAATTCTGGCCAGAATGAATGCCCTTAAATCTCTTTTAGCTCTTCCTTTCCACTCGTTGCTGCTCCGATCGAATCCGAATCCGAACCTGAACCCGTTGAAGCTGCTGGTGTTCCCTTTGGTGGATCTCTTTGTAGAGAATGTTTGGGTTTGGTGATATTATAGACATGTTTGTTTGTGTGTTCTGAACAGAAAATGAATGGTCAATCAATTAAAGATAACATCGTCTTTCTCTCTTTTGCCTAACAAAAGTGTAGGCAAGAAAAAGAAAGAAGATTTGAATGACATTATCTTCCATTTTTCTTTCTTTTTTTATATATATATTTTAGTAAATACGACGTGTTTTAGATTAATATTTTTCTTATGGTACATCTTTGTATCTCGATGACCAAAATAGAATTGTACTGTTATCAACAAAAATAATAATTTAACATAATGACAATAAAAAAATATAACTATGATGTACAGTTAATTGTTACATTTATGGTGTTTTCCAACTAAAACAAGATAACAAGAAGTTGTCCATAAAGAATGTCCGAGTTGGTGGAGTAGGTGAGTGTTCGATTTTTCATGTGAACACTTTTTCATACGAGTCTGTCGCACATGACTTGTCTAGTACGGTTTGATAGGTGAAAGAGTGTGAAAGATGTTTTGATACTATGCATGCATAAATTACAAGGCTAGAAGACGTTGCTTATCTCATATTGAACTTTTTTATATGTTTTTTTGTGGTAGAATATTGCATGAACATATAATTTATTATATTTCAGGTTTCTCATTATAGAATAATATTTTTTCTCCTGAATTTTGAGATTTAAATTTCAATAAAATAAAAATTTAAACTTTTTAAATAGGAAAAAACCGAAAAGATCAATGACATAAGAGAGTAACACAGAAGATCCTATACATTCACATGATAACACATAGAATAACTACAAAATCAACACACACAAAAAATATAACTCACATAACATGGTAACATGAGTATATGAACTTTCCAAATAAATAACACAACATAAATAGTATACGAGCTCTCATTGACAGCTTAACAAAATATGGAAGGAAAAAACTTAAAAATAAAAAGAGAGAAGGAAAGAAAGAAACTTTGAAATATATTATCGTAGTTAGTACAAAACATTCAATCCATACATAGATAACAAAGACCACTTCTGACCCCTACATAGCATACGTAATGACAAAAAACGAAAAATAACATAACAACAAAAAATAGAGACAAGAACACAAAATATAGCAGCACAAAATAGAAACAAGCATTGGAAAATAAAAAGACATACATTTATAATAAATGAATTAATAAAGTATCATAACAAATGATATAATAATATATTAATATCAATAATGATACATTTTTCATTGGACTTCAGTTTAATGCTACAATAATGATCGAAAACCCATCTATAAAATCATAAAAACGTCAAAAAGTTTAGAGCGTGCATAATGTAAAAACGATCATTTTTGGAATAAAATATATATGGAAAAATTTAAAACTCATGAATTTTGAAACATAAACTAATTTTTTTTGTTGGAATGAAGTATTTGGTAGTGTCTTTCTTTCTAGCTTTTATGTACAATTTTCAAACATTCCATTGACTTTAAACATTGAAGTACTGAAAATAATATCTTGCAAACACTACCTTAAAATAAAAAGTGCAACCATTGTCTATAACATATATAGTAAATCAAACTTAAAATTAATAATAATCTAAAAAATAAACATAATAAAAATTAAGCAGACACAATAAATTAAACACTTAAACACAAATTTAACACCAATTTAAGACAATAAACTAAACATAAGAATAATTTGGACAACACACAACTCATAAAGAAATAAAAATTTTAAGGTAATATTAGAACAATAAATTAAATACAAAATAAACACAATAAGTTAAAATTAATAATAATCTAAAAGAATCACATAAATCAAACTTAAAACTAATAATAATCTAAAAAATAAAAACAATGAATTAAACACTTACACACAAATTTAAGTTTGAATTTAATCGAATAGTGCTATTTTTCTATTTCGAGCTCGATTCGAGTATTTCTGAAGTTACTCTCACTTGAATTCAAGCTTGAGTATTGAGTAATTTTGTAGGAAAACTCTAAAAAAACGTAAAAGTTTTTTTTATTAAAGATGAAAAATATGATAAAATTAAGTGTAAAATGATAATAAATAAATTAAACTGTTTTTAAAATTTTAAATAGAAGAATTACGTAAAATTTCGAGTATACTGGGCCTGACTCACATACGGAACTTGAGCCTTGCACTTTTATTTTTTATTTCTCTTTTTTTGTGAATGCACTTTTTTTTAACAAATTAATAAATAAATAAACCTGTTCAACCACTGAATTAATTGTTTTAAACACGTCTTGTTCTATTTATTATTTATGCATTATTATTATTATTTAAATGAAGCCTCATTTATGCTATTTAATTATGAAAATATATTTAAAATTTTCATTAATAGTAAGCAAATAGCTTAATTTGCATGACCCTAATTATTTGTCATAGGCCACCCAAATATTTTATTTTTCTCGTTTACTAAGTTTATTAATTTATTCGATAAATAATTATTTATCGGGTTCTTTTATTTTTATTTTTTGAAATCTTATTCTAGGGGGTGGGAGGACTCGAACCTGAGTTATTACAAAAGAGAAACAATGTGAGATCATTGGAACTAAACCTCGGTTTCGGGTTCTTGTATTATTATATGTGTTGCACATATATAATAACACAAATTTTTGAAAAAAAATGTTGGGGACTTTTTGAAAATATTCTTTTATCAAAATTGTATTTCATAAAAAAAAATTTCTTTGCTGAAGTGTTTTACAAAATACTTTCAGAATAATTGTATGAGGTTTTTTTAGAATCGTATAAAAAACATTTGTTGTTTTTATCTCTAATAAATCTATTATTTTGTAAATCTAAAAATATATATATATATATCATAAAATTATATATATTATATTTGTGTCAACCATGAAAAAAATATTATTTCTTATGCCAAAAATATTAGTTTTTTATGATAAATATGAATAGAATTGACTCGTCTCAAAAATAATGTGAAATCGTCTCACAAACAGCATATTCATGAAAATATGTATTAAATACACTGGAACATTAATAAAATTAATAATTTTGTAGTTACGACAATCATCTACCCTACAACAAGTAACACCAGTGCAAGTACCTTCGTGCACGTGAATTCATTACAACATAATTGTGCGTAAAAGTATATTGATCAATCCCAATTAATGAATTTGATTCGTTATCTCCATTCGAAAATCTCAGTTCTTAATTTTCAGAAATATAATTGATTTGGTGTAATGACTATATAATATTTCTGAGGTTAAAATCTTGAATTTAATAAAATTTTGAGTATCTATTTTTCCTATGCAATTAAATTCACGTATCTAATATATCGAAAATGTACTATTGTGATTATCTTTTCCTAATATCGTATATTTATAAAAATTTGAGTTAATTATTTTAAAATTATTTGACGTGGATGTGACATGTGTAATATTAGAGATAGATTACAACATAAAATCTTGAATTTTTTTAAAAATTTAATTTATTTTGGAAGCTTGATATTAGATATTTATTAATGGATAAATTAAATAGTTCAATATAATGGGTGGTAATTGAAAACAAACCGAATCCACCTACCTATTTAATGCGTATAAAAAGGCAACAGCCTAAAAGAATAATGGAACAGCCTGCTTTGTTATTGCGGGACAGCTCTATAATTTGAAGTATATAATATGTAGATCGAGCGTTCATCACTTACCAAAAGATATAATTTATTATAACGATATGACTTAAATTTTTTAAAGGAAATATCAGTTCGAATGTCACGTTTCGATTGTTCTGTCCAATAAGAACATTTATTCCATTCAACAAATTTTCTATCAATAATTGCACATCTTGTAATCAATGGGAATTTTATCCGTGACATTGGCTCTGATACTAATTGTAAAACAGAGAGTTTGATAATAATTCAACACAAATTTTTTAAACTATACAGCAGTTCAAATACCACATTTTGATTTCTTTATCGAACATATATAATTATTACACCCAACATAATTTATAATATTATATTATTATTATTAATTTTAAAAATTGGAGGCATGCATAATAGCCAGTGATACAAGCATAGGCATTGAAGCCTCCATGATATTCTATTTATGTAGTTTATAATTATATAACGAATAGATGGAAGTATACTTAATACAATTTTTATACTAGAAAAACAATAAATATTTAATATTGATGTTAAAAATATGAAATTTAAATATTTTATATTATTTACACATTTGAAGTGTCAACTATCTAGCTCCTTTCTTAAATATGAGAGACCAAATTTAGTGGTTGATATTTTATATACCATTCTTTCTCAATAATATATATGGTATACATATAAATATATACAAAAACCTATGTGATACGATCTCAATTTTGTGAGATGAATATTCTATTTGATCACTCATGAAAAATTATTATTTTTTATTGTAAATACAGACAAAGTTGACTCGTCTCACGAATAAATATCCGTGAGATTGTTTCAAAACAGACCTAATCTAAAACTTATCATGTAAAAACGAAAATAAAGCTATTATTAATTAATTAAAGATTTTAAAAATATATATGATTTTACTTTTCACATATTTGATGGATGATCTTGCTTGAATCACTCTTCGCTCAATATGATTTTACTATATTTAAAAAAATTATTATCACTAAATCTCAAACTCGAAACTCGTCACAAATTCAATAAAATTGATATCGAATACATAATAAATAATCGTTTATATTATTTTTAGGTATCATGTCGGTGGATGATGTATTAGCTGGCAGTTGGATATTCGTTTAGAGATGAACATTAAATGAATCGAAGGAAAGTGCCTTTTCTCCACATATATATATATACACGTAAAATTCATGGGGAGAAGGTTTAATTGATCAATTTTATGAGACATATATTTTATTTGGATAATCCATAAAAAAATAATACTTTTTATGCTAAAATTTTACTTTGATTATAAATATGGACATCATTGACTTATTTCACGAATAAAGATACATGAGATCGTCTCATAAATTATTTTATATATATATATATATATGCAAATTGGTATAAGGTGTCATATGACAATAGTCTTCATAACGAACTCAATGAATATAAGAGACTTTTATGCAATTTAGGTATATTTAAGTTTTGACTTCTATGGCCGTGACGTTATACTGATTTTTTTTTTCCTTTTGGTCGTAAATGTTTGAATTAATGATTGCACACGATAAATAATTTTGTGATATTTAGTATTTACTAAATTATTTTTGTGATATCGAGCTCAATTGATATCAAATCTATTTGAACTATGTACTTAAGTGAGGAAGCCTTGAGTTCAAGACTTAGAAGCAGAGCCATACATGTGGTTCACAGGACATGAGGCGATACGGCTCAGCTTGGGAGGTATCACTCCATCAACCTGGTGTGAAGAGTCCTATGAGTAATGACGCATGTGGGAAAGCCCGTGAGGGAAAAAATCTCAGTGAGAACTCAAGATGGGAAAAGACCCCCGAAAGAGCCCTAAATCGAAATAGTTCATGGTCGTTACCAGTGGCGGAGCCAGCAATCTGGCGCTATCCGGGCAAGAATTTTAAACTATAACATCCTTTAGTATTTTAAATTGATATATCCGGACTAATATAAAATTTATCCAAAAATTTACATATAAATTTTTTGAAAAAAATTTGGACCACCAGGGCTAAAGCCCGGGTACGAAGGGCTGTACATCCGCCCCTGGTCGTTACAATAAAAGACGCCAGTGTAATTTTAACTAATTCCTAGTCTATTTCTGTTTTTTCATGTTCAAATGTAATTCATTTTATTTTAAACAAAAAAATCGAGTCAATTTCATAAAAAAGTTAACTCAAAATAATTCAAAGTATAAATAACAATACATACCCTACAATCATTTCGACAAAAACCACGTAAATACCAATTAAAAATTTCTAAGAAAAATAACAAATTTAATCACAAATATTTGTATTTTTGCGATTTTGATTATCCGTTATGTTTTTTTATTAAATAATTATTTGTCTACGTGTAACGATTAAACTTATCAAAAATATCTAAGATACAAACGGAAACCACAAAGTATCAAACATATATGACGGAGAAAACGATTCACCCAAATTTCTACTCGAAATCTACTTGACATGCACTTCTAATAAAGTTAAAAATTCAAATGGAATTGTCGTTGGCTGGCGACACTTGCCATACAAATCGTGCAAAAGTGCGAAAATATTGGAGTTGTGGACCAATAATATATTTGGATTTATCCTTAAATTTCGATTTAATGCAACTTCAAAATTCACACCGTTTTTTTTCATTTGTCATATTTGAAATCGAGAATTATTGTGTTAGTCAGTAGGAAAGGAACGATTCACCAACGTTATAAAATTCCCATTTTTATTTTCATTTGTTTTTTTTTTTAAAATTTAATTTTATATGACTATTAAATCCGCAAATCGATTTTCATATCGTTATTTATTTGAGTAATTACTAACAAAAGAGTCGACGAAATCTATCAATTGCCCACTCATTTAGCTAAGTATGTAGTACGGGCTTATCAACAATTCATCCTAATCTTGCTCTATGTGCATATGCTTAGAAAAAAGATGAGTGAGTTTTTTGTGAGACAGTCTCACGAATCTTTATTTGTGAGACGGGTCAACCCTATCGATATTCACAATAAAAAGTAATACTCTTAACATAAAAAGTTATATTTTTTTATGAATGACCCAAACAAGACATCTGTATCACAAAATACAACCTGTGAGACCGTCTCACTTAAGTTTTTCTAAGAAAGATTCAATTTTTTTTCTCGATCTTTTTTAGATAGCGATTCATGAGACTGTCGTATAGATTTTTATTCGTAATACGGATTGCCCCGATTCATGATTATAATAAAAATAATAATTTTGATATAAAAAATGATATATTCAATAAATTGAGTTAGGTCGAGTCGAAAATCTGTATCATAAAATTAACAAACGAGAATGTTACACAATAATATTTGTGAATTATTTTTCTATGTCTAACTCCATAATATTCTACCATATAGTTGATATTCTAGTCTCTTAAAAAATATGTTTTGTCTATTTTTCACACATACACAGTAATTTTTTTTTTTCTAATGCAGGAGTTATATTATCTTACAAAAATTCAATAGTTATCTTACGCTAGGTCTCTCGAATTAAATAATATAAACTATATAGTATAAATATAATATTTTATACTCAAAACCTATCTTTTATATTTGGCTATGGACAGTTATCTTATATAATTTTAAAAAATAAATGATTATTTGAATATTCAACTCTATTAAATGTTTTATTAATATTTTAATTTCCTTATCAAAATAAAAATGATGCAGCAAATATTATTATATTAAAATAAAAAGTCAAGGACCAAAGACTACGCTACGGCCGTTGACGGCAAACGTACGGGCGGTGGCAGTCAAAGTTAAGTACCACGGGGATCCACGCGTCAAGAATTTATGTAACACCACTTTCATTATTCTACTTTTTTTTCCCATTTATTCTCATTAATTAATTATATCCAAAATTACCAAAACAAAAAAAAAGCCATTAAAGAAATGGAAAATATATAAATTTTATCCTTCTTTATTTTTGGCATTTTTCCATACATTCTTGTACGTATTTTGAAAAAAAAAATACAACTAATAAGCCGAAAATATGGGAAAGAGAGTTTCAAAATTTTAGAAAAAAACAGTTTGATTATCGGTATTATCAAAATTTAGTTTTTTTATTGAGACAGATAATGTAACATTATGTAAATAAGCGTCGCATGGAAAAAATATCGAAAATTGGCATACAAGTCAAAGATAGTGAATTGAAATTAATAATTCTGAGAACCAAAATCACAAAAAGACAAAAATTTATAAGCGAAAAAAATAAATTTCCATTTTTTAAAATTTAGATATGCACAATGGATTATACAGTGATTAATAAATCTGAGAAATTTTCTATTGATTTTGATTTGTTTAATTATGATTCTAGTTTTGACACAATACTATATTGTCAAAATAATGAAGAAAAAAATTGAAATTGGTAGGAAATCTCCGTTAATGATTCAATTATGGGATTTAATTCTTAATGAGTATTTAGTACTTTAATTAATTGTGTTTAAAATTGGGGCTTGTTTGGAGAGTTCGTGAAAATTCCATCGGAGTGCGTGTACACGTGGAGGTATGCGAGTGACTGGATTGTAGTTTAAAAGAGTTGCTGATTGTGGTGGCACTCGTGGTAAATCACTCAAACTCCAGTGGCATTTTGGTATCAAATATCAAATCATTAGTGTGGACTCACTTTCCCCCACTTGGGCAAACTTTTGTTTGGGAAAAATTTATTTAACGGCAAACATAATAAAGGGAAATCAAGATTATATTTTTAAAATAAAATCTTGGATTTAAAATTTAATTATAAAATATATGCATAAAATTTATTAACAGATTAATTTATGAGTTATCTAATATTTAAAAAAGTAGGTTTCTTGTGAGACGGTCTCACGAATTATTATCTGTGAGATATGTCAACCCTACCAATATTCACAATAAAAAGAAATACTTTTTCATGGATGACCCAAATAAGAGATCAGTCTCATAAAATATGACCTGTGAGACCGTCTAATACAAGTTTTTGTCTATTTAAAAATGAAACATATTTAACTCATCTGTTATAAATTATTTTAATATTAGATCTAAATGTGGGAAAAACAAAAAGTTGTGATCATTTTCTCTGGCAGTAGAAAAGTTGTCGTCTCTCTCGCGGAGAATATATACCATAAGATCTTCTCTATATTATAAAGTAAAACTTGCATTAAAGACACTCAAATTCTGTTTATTTTGAGAAGTAAATCATCTAAAATTGACTGCAGATGTAGATATACGTATACATGCAATATATATACATACGCAGCAAAGCATTTCTGATAAGGAAACTCTCTCTCACGCACCCACTCAGACTCCTTACTTTTTCTCTATCTCTTTCTGTATTTCAACTCTCCAATCGGCACACAACAAAATCTCTCTTTCTTTCTCCGTTTCTCCGGGAAATTCTCATACATTCTCGAGGATTTCGTTTGTGCTGCAAAACAATCGCTGCTCACATGGCGGATATAAAGAAATATGCTCCGATTAATGGTGGGAGCCTGTTTTCCGACTTCAAAATCCACTTCTCAATCTTCAGAACGAAGAAAACTTTTGCGATTGCATATGGGTTTGTTTTTGTTTTTATTGCCTTCACCATTTTCCTCGCTTTTAGCCCTTCTTCGAACTCTTCTTCTCCATGGTTCACCAACATATTTGCTGTAAGTACAGGCGGCCATGGTGCTTCTAGTTCGAGTTCTCCTACTTCGTCTTCGATTTTTTCGGATGACTCGTATAGATCTCGCGTTTCTTCGATTTTCTCTTATTTCTTCCCAAACTCGTCGTCTCCGTCGCAATCCCATAATTTTTCGGGAACCGACAGTATTGGATCTCAGAACTTGTCATCCTTGGCACCGAATTCGGATAAAGAGACTCCTACCGCAAAAAACCTGACTCGGAATGAAGGGGAAACACATAAAGTTGATGTCTTGAAGCCAAATAACGTCACAGTTTTGCCCCAGAAGCCTTCTATCAATGAGATTGTGAATAACGATACAACTCCGACAAAATCCAGTGAAGGGTCTTCTGCCGTCAAGAACAAGACTCAAAATCACCAGTTGAGTGATAAAAGTGAAGTCGTAGAACAAAATCAGACTCGGGTTGATAAAGTTGAAGTCTTGAAGGCAAATGAGAGCAGTGCTGCGAACAGAACTGTTATTCAGCCACCGAATCCGGTGAAAAATGTTACTTTGATATCAGGAAAAGGGACCTCAGATAAGGATTTGATTCATAATTTCAATTCTTCTTTGATGAAGAAACAGAACACTAGTGCTAATGCCTCAAATGGCAAACAAGGGATGGATGACCTGATGAATTGTGATCTGTTTGATGGGAATTGGGTGAGAGATGACTCTTATCAGCTGTACAATCCCGGTTCTTGTTCTCTGATCGATGAGCAATTTAATTGTTTCCTTAACGGTAGGCCTGACAATGGCTACCACAAACTTAAGTGGAAGCCAAAAGGTTGCGCTCTTCCAAGGTATGTGGCAAAATCCCGTCTCCATTTTTTTCAAGTACTATGCAGAATGAATTTTTATGGGTAGATATTCACAGAGAGTGACATTCCAACTGCTACATTGGTTTGATAATTTCTTGAATTGGTTTGGTTCAAATCTGTTTTTTTTTTTTTTTCATTTGTAGAAAATTACCCCATGACTCTGCAATCCCGCAATAGTGTTCGATCTCAGAAAAAAGTTTGGGTTTTCGGATTGATCAGTTCAATTTTTTGTTGATGTGGGATTGGACTATAGCCGTGAAATATTTGATCTTTTCACTGTCTTTTAATGTTCTAATTTAGCATACGTTGATCCTTTGAATATTATTCAGGTTAAACGGTAGCCATATGCTGGAATTGTTGAGAGGAAAAAGGCTAGTTTTTGTTGGCGATTCCCTCAACCGGAACATGTGGGAATCTCTTATTTGCATCCTCAAGAACACTGTAAAAGATCAGAAAAAGGTTTATGAAGAATCCGGCCGGCACCATTTTCGGGCAGAAGCTTCGTATGCCTTCATATTTGAAGTAAATTACTGAACTGATATGTATATATATTTCCATCTTCCAAGAAATATGATCTTTGTTGTGAACATTTTCTTACTTTGTGTAATTTTGATAGGACTACAAATGCAGGGTGGAGTTTTTTGTATCTCCTTTTTTGGTTCAAGAGTGGGAAGTCTCGTCGAAAAATGGAAAGAAGAAGGAAACACTTCGGCTTGATATGATTGGAAGTTCAGCTGAAAAATATAAAAATGCAGACGTAATTGTGTTCAACACTGGACACTGGTGGACTCATGAGAAGACTTCGAAAGGGTAAAGAAATAATTCTGTCCCATTTCGATAACTTTATTGTTGCATGACTACCATTGCTATGCACTAAATTATCATCATTCGAATAAATCAGGAAGGACTATTACCAAGAAGGGAGCCATGTTTACAGCGACCTAGACGTGAATGAAGCATTTCGAAAGGCCTTAACGACGTGGGGAAGATGGGTGGATACCCATGTCAGTCCTTTGAAATCTCTCGTGTTCTTCAGGGGCTATTCAGCATCCCATTTCAGGTAGTAATCTGACCAAAATACTAACTTGTACGATAGGATTACGATAAAAAGATCAAACCGTGTGGGATAATAAGCATTATTATTGAGTTTCTAGCTATTGATTTCTTCAGCAAAGAAGGTTGCATATCCATATATTCTTCAATGACCCTATTGCATTTTGCTTGTAGTGGTGGGCAATGGAATTCCGGGGGGCAATGCGACCATGAAACAGAGCCAATAAAGAACGAAACGTATCTAACTCCCTATCCACCAAAGATGACTGTTTTGGAGAAGGTCTTTAAAGGAATGAAGACCAATGTAACATATATGAACGTCACCAGAATGACTGATTATCGAAAGGATGGCCATCCATCAATATACCGGAAACAACATCTCTCGGAAGAAGAGAGGAGATCTCCTTTGAGTTTCCAAGACTGCAGCCATTGGTGCCTCCCTGGGGTGCCGGATACATGGAACGAGATCCTATATGCAGAGCTTTTAGTTAAATTAAACAAGTTTCGACAGCAGGAGAAATAATCGTAGTCCAAATCTCAATTCTTGGATGGCGTCTCGACGGAACCGTCCATTGTTGGATCACTCGCGGTTGGTTTTCCCGGTCCTCCGATCACCCAGGCAAGAATTAAAGCAGCAGTAAATATTCTACACGAGGATGATCTGCTCTGCTCTGTTCCTGTTCATTGAAACGAGCTTATTTATAGAAGTGTGCATTACACTCTTGCTTTTTTATAACCAAAAAAACACTCAGAATATACAACTTTTGGTATGTTTTCATTGGGATAATGAGAGGAAGGTGAAATGGCTGCAAGAATTGTAATTAATAGTTTAATTTGTTCATTTAAGATCATAAATAAACCACTTACATAATGATATTCTGTTCCAAATTTACTTGTAGTTCATATATTTTAGATCCCAGGTTAATAATAATTTATCAGAAGTTTATTGGGACGTGACAGTGCTTTTGATTAAAGTAAGGTGACAAAAACTATGCCTTATCTTTGGTTAACAATTAATTAATATATTGTTGATTATCTGTCTTCACACTTGTCTAAATTCTTACATGCTTTGAACTTTCATAATATAAGCTTTGATTTTGACACAACAGTTTGCTACTTTCATGAATATTATTATATAGTTTAGTCGGACATCTGTTTACCGATTGATTGAATTTTTCGCACTTTATTCTTCATTTTTTCCTCATCTTCACATGGGAAACATTGACCTTTGTCCTTTGGGTGGTAATCAACGTTCTTTATTATTAGAATGAAATTTCCGGTATACAAAAATAAATAAATATGAAAAATAATAATTATTGTCGGTTTGAAGGTTGGTGGGGAAATAGTATGTAGTATGTGGAACGGTTTTACGAATCTTTATTTGTGAGATAAGTCAACATTTCTTATATTTACAATAAAAAATAATAAATCTGACATAAAAATAATGTTTTTTTTTATAGGTGATCCATATAGAATATTTTCATACAAAATTGATATATGCGATTGTCTCATATGAGTTTTTGTATTTCATGATTGACAATTTTTTTGAAAAGATTATCTTTTTTAAAAGGATAATATAGTTTGGGATTGGTACTTGGCATATCTCTATCTAGATAATATATAAACGAATTTAAACAAAAGCCTATAGATTGAAGGGATTAGGCCAATACCTAATCTAAATTTAAAGACTATATAAAATAACAACATATAGATAAATACTAAAATAATAGAAAAAAAATGACACTGAAATCTCTAGACAAAAGTAGAGATTCAATCATTAAAATGTACATTCGCTCAACCTAATTGAGAAAGGATTATTGAACTTTATGTATTCACATTTTAGCCATGGGGCTATTGACTAGGTCTCAATATATAAGTTCAACAGAATTTTATGCTTGATTTTTTAAAATATGGAGTTTTAAATTAAATGAAATTATCTTTACACAATTTGTTTTTTTTCACATTTTCGAAATTTTACAGTGTATACTAATTTTATTTCCTATAACTTTCTGTAAGAAAATGATTAACTTAAGTTGTTTATAGTATATCACATAATATTTATTTTACATATTATATTTTTATCAAGGCAAAAACTTGTGTGAGACGGTTTCACGGGTCGTATTTTATGAGACATATCTCTTATTTCGGTCATCCATGAAAAAGCATTACTTTTTATGATAGGATTATTACATTTTATTGTGAATATCGGTAAGGTTGACCCGTCTCACAGATAAAGATTCGTGAGACCGTCTCATAAGAGACCTACTCATTTATCAATAACAGCATTTCAATATTGAAATTATTAAGAAAAGTTCATTAGTTTTTTTTTAATTATGAAATGTTTTTTAATTTCTTTTCCATAGGATATATTATCATATCTATCACGATCAAGGATTTCTTTGCCAACGGGGATGGTAGGAGGATAAGTTTTTTGGTGTTCTATTAATTAAGAAATGGAATTATAGAGTTGCATTAGCTTCGTTGCTCGAATTAAATAAAGACAACAACCTTGTACCTATCGGAGGAATTTGAGTCAACAACTTTATTCGTGATCTTGATTCTTGCCAACTAAATTCAAATTTTTAATTGCCAATTTTATTGTTTTTTTGTACAATGTAATATTTCTAAAGAAAATAAATTTAATTAAACGCACCAATGGAGAGAGCATATATATTTCTAGCTCCTAAAGTCTTCTTGGCCTTTTTCATTTATTGGGGACCAAATCTTCTTTGAATTTGACAAAAATTAGCTTCGAGTATGAAACCACACACTAAGTGTTGAGTTTGATGCATTTATCAAACCAGTCTTTCTTGTTTAAAGTCTACCTTCTCAATAGTCTCAGTGCACGCGTTGTACTCTTATATTATTATATATATAAGCATTTACGATAATATAACAAGAAGTCGGCGAATCGAAAGAGCTCAAGGTTGTTGTCTACGAACCAACTTTAGAGGCGCTAGAAGAGCTCGGCGAAAACGTTCCGACTTTTAAATCAGAACACTGTCAGGACTGATAACTCGACCTCGATGCAAAATGAGTCACACTTGTCTTTATATTTGGTAATACGTTCGAGTTTTGTTTTTAAAACAGAAGACTAGAAGATTGATTGTATTTTAAAATTTCGCGTATCTGCGGTTATTTTTAGTAAGTGTTTGGACGATTTTTAAAAATACATCATTGTCTATTTTTATTTCATGCATCATTTAGGCCATTCTAGTCAAGGTATGGACAATCATGTCGCTCGGTAAAAGTAAATTTGTAAAAAAGATTCTGCGACAAGAACAAATTGTTTGGACAGTAAAAGTGAGAACATAGCTTCCAACTATAAAGCAACAATCTATTTATAGATTTTCCAAACCATTATGGCCTTAGTTATAATTTTTTTATTAAAGAATTCTCTTGAAATAGTAAAATTGGATCGTAACCCATTATAATTGTATAGATATATGGAAATTTTGTACATATTAGGTTTTTTCAAAATAAAAATTTGTATACATTTATACACACAACACGTCTTTTTGGTTGAAATTAAAAGGTTCAATGAATATGCTATAAATTGCATTTCAAAAAGCTAATAAAGACATTCACATGAATTACTTGATCAACTTTAAATGCAATATATTTGACCAAAATTTCTGAAATCGCACTTTATAAAAATATCAATCAAGAAAATAGAAAAGTCAAAAACACCCACAAATGGTGATATCGAAAATGACAATTATCATGGATTGCTATAGAAATTAATGATGATAATGGATAGGAGTCGATGGAAGATTGAGACGTTGCGCTAAATCTTATAAAGTTTTTGAGAGATTGTGTTTTTGAAGACTATCTCTCTATATTTGTGATACGATCTCACGAGTCGTATTTTATGAGACGGATCTCTAATTTGGGTCATTCATGAAAAAATATTACTTTTTATGATAAGATTATTATTTTTTATTATGAATATCAGTATGATTGACACGTCTCACAGATAAAGATTCGTGATAGCGTCTCACAAAATACATACTCTTTTATAATTTATGTTGTCGAAAAATTTCAATTAATATTGTACAATATTTTTGTAATTTTTTACAATTTTAGTTATTTTTCAAACATTAACGTTGAAATATATCAACACTAGAGTATGTAGATGATGAAATTTATCGTTTTATTTTTTCTTTTTAAATAGATTTAATCTGTCCTCTAGGTCCTATGATATAATATCTACATGGTGTGATTTAAGTACCAAATTTGCCTTTCATTTATTATGATTTACTCATTATGTATCTCACTAAATTACATCAGTGATCATTTGTCCACACATATATATAATTAAGATAGAAACAGATATATTGAAGTCATCAGCCAAACAAAATTTAAAAATCTCTCTGTAATTTCTACTCCAAACCCTGATCAGTTACATTTAGCTTTCAGTCAAATAAAAACAAAGATAGGGAAAAAAATAAAAGAAAGTCTTTCATCTTTAAAAATCTTGAAACGGGAGTCTGATAGATATCAATTAAGAAGTAGGCTTATTAGCGGCGGCGCCGGTGGAGGTGGCTATTCTTTCGCAAGAGGGACACATTGTGAGAGTTGTTGCAGGGAGTTGTTTGTAGAATGGCTGAGTAGCCTTAAGTGCTCTTAATTCTTGGAGCTCCTTTTGCAACCTTCTGTTCTCTTCTGTCAGCGTCTCGCAGCACCTCTTTAAATACTCATAATCCACTTCTGTCTGCTTCAATTTCGTCCTGTCACACATATAAATTAACCAAATAATTGTCTTTCATAAATCCATCAAATAATCAAAAAACTTTTCTACTTTATTCATATAAATATCGACTATATGTATATATATATGCATATACCTACCTAGCCCTTCTGTTTTGGAACCATACTTCCACTTGGCGAGGACGAAGATTCAACTCCTTAGCAAGTGC
Organism: Primulina huaijiensis; assembly: GCF_012295235.1. NCBI lineage: Eukaryota > Viridiplantae > Streptophyta > Magnoliopsida > Lamiales > Gesneriaceae > Primulina > Primulina huaijiensis. Next base: position 3,875,798 of record NC_133322.1, read on the forward strand.
AAGCTTTTGTTTCTGCGTGTATTGTTCAACGGAAGATAAGTCAAAAACATATGTATAACCCGTGAAGAGAAAGAATGACTCCAAAGAGAAGAGATATCCGACTTATAATAATTAAGACAGGACAATTTTTTTTATTTTTTTTTCCAAATTAAAATTTCGAATCCTGAAAATATAAAAACGCGAACCCATATTTACCACTGAATTGAATTACCCGGTCTACATGATTAACAATATGAAAAAAAAATTATAGAGAAAGTGATCGAAATTTATATACACGTCACGTATGAACTGAGTTTTAGAGATTTATCTGCACAAAAACCTTCAGCCAAGAAATATAAATAAACAATAAGGCTGTATTCACTTTTAAGCTGACAAAACTAAAATTTCCTATTACTTTTTTTAAAAAATGAACATGAATTCTTTGAGGAAGTTGGTGAAAAATCCCGAATCAAAACATTTTTTTGGATTCACTCTCTACTCACAAAATTGTGGTACTATGTCGTACAAATTGTGGCACACTTCATGTGAAAATGTGGTACTAAAAAAATACCCAGGACTGAACACTACAAAAAAACGACGGCTGGAGACTGATCACCAATTTGCCGAATTCTTAACTATATATACATATATGAAGGATTTTATTGATATTATATTTTATCAGGTTATAAACATTTAATGTTTTTGTCGACCCTTTCAAATATATCTTGGAACATCTCAAAGCCCATAAAATATGTATGCACACAGACAAAAGCACAGATGTGTGTGTGTGTGTGTATAAGCTTACAGGATTGAGGGTATTGTGTTCTTTGAAACTGTCTTCAAGAAAGGCAGACTGTTCTTTACTGAGTCTGAGTTTTTTTCTTGCCACGCCATTTTCTTCATCGTCACTAGTTCCCCTTGAATTTGTACAACCTCGATCTGCTGCTGTTATTTCTTCGAAATCTCTCCTTTTACTTTTGAATATTGAAAAATAATCTATCTCATACGATTTATTAATTTTAGTAGATGAAAGCGTAGCCGCCCATTCTTCGCATTTCTCCCCTCCCACAGCTTCACTAACCACTGTCAAAATATTAAACAAACCCGTTACAATTTAAAAGAAAACGTTCATATTTAGTCAGGTATATTTCAACTAACAACACAAGTGTAGATGCAGTGGAGACACAGATTAATCGATCAGAAGAAAACCCAAAAAAAAAAAAAAAACTTTTCCTCGAGCACAGAATAACTAAGCCAATTAGAACCTTTACAGGCATCAGTAGACCATGGGAAAGGAAACTTGTAATTTGAGGGAGGATGACTTGTGTGAACCGGAGAGAAAGGAAGAAGACGAAGCTGAACCGTTGGATCTGACGATGAAGCTCGCCTCTCACTCTCAGAAGAAGCGGTTGTCTCTTCACCTCTTCCACCATTATTTTCATCCTTCTCCACAGCCATGCAGAACCCTAAATCCATCCCCAGAATTTTCTGTGATTTTTCATGTAAAGAAAATGGCTTTGGGGTGTCACCCAAGCTCAAGGCCAACTCCATGAGAGATGGATTTTTTTTTTCTTTGCGAGCAAAAAAGAAAGCAGGGAAGGAGAGCTTGCTAGAATCGGATCGAAAAGAGCGGACGATCTAATCAATTTAAAAGAGAGAAAATTTAAGCCCACCGAACAAATTTAGAATGGCTCCTTTTTAATTTGTCACGCACAAATACTAATTTATTTCACGGAAAAGTGTTGGTCATTTTAATTTCCACTTTTAAATGATTACATAGATTTATTTGGTCACGCACATGATGTGAGACTAATTTCATTTTGCCCCATTGCCCAAGAGGAGTATATATATATAATAAAAACAAATTTCAAGAATAATAATTTTAATAAATCAAATATATTATAAAATATCGGGTTTTTCAAAAAAAATAAAACAAAGACAAATATGAAATTTGACTGTCTAACGTCAAAATACCAGAGTCCTGTATCCAATGAGGCTGCCATCATACCTGTGTAATGATGTAGCTAACGTGCATGGACTTTCATTTCTATGAAATCATGCATGTAACTATATATTTTAACAAATAAATTCATATGAAAAAAATTAAATTTTATAAACAAAAATATAAAATTTATTCATTAAGGTATAATAAATATCTGTGGCTTATATTATTAAATGAATAAAAATGAAAAAAAAACCATAAAGATTAGAAATATATATTATATACCAAAAGTATTCATGGTTTTATACACATGATATTGTACGTAGATGTCGAGGGTAGGTTAAATTTAAAAAAATTGAAAAGGGGTCAGATTTGTCATGCTTTTGGGATCATTGCAATAATTGAAGTCATGCATGCTCTCATGATAAGAATTATATGTTATTATTTATTGAAGAGTCTTGTCTAACTGTTCCTCCGTGGTTTCTCGCTTGAATTCTTAATTTGAATTTTTTTATAAAAAAAAACAAGAAAATTATATTAAATAATAGGAAATGTTTGGTTTCATATAAGTTTTTTTTTCCAAGAAAAATGTAATGTAAATTAAATAACGTCTTCTGGTGAAGGATATGGAAATTATACCTAAAAACTAAATGCAAACATTGATTCATTCGAACTTTGGAGTGATATTCTAAGAATTGATCCAAAGTTAATAAAAGAATAACTTATTTATTTTACGTGAATCAACATATTGTTTTGAAAATATGTGCGACATTTTAATGTAAATTCAAATTAACCCANAATAACAATAATAATTATGGCAATAAAAGTTCTGGTCAAACCATCGCTGATCATTATTTCTTTCGTGACTTAAATTTGAAATTTCTACATGTTACTCCCAATTTTCTTACTATGGCTAACAAAACTGAATATTTAATTTTGTTAAATCAACTTTATTACAATTATATACACACACACACACACATATGTATAATGGATATTTTTAAACAAAAATATTTGAAAACAATATCTATATTTGTGGGTTGAACATTCTCTGAATTTTCAAATGATTTGCAGTATATTATATTCCATTCAAGCACCTGCGGCAGACTACTGCAATACTTTATTCATAATATTATTATTGAAATTCAAATGAAAATTAATAAATAACGGTATCTAATGATGAATAAATAATATGATATGATATTTCTCGGTTCTTAGTTCTATATAAAGGGAAAGATATTATTCATAATAAGAAAATATGGGTATTTTGTATATTTATTACACGTACAGTTTGAGTCATATGAAACAAGTAAGCCAACTTAAAACTCATTTATGTATTAAAAAATAAATAAATCAGGTCGAGTCCTGTAAAACACGTTAGCCAACTTAAAACTCGTTCCGGGAAAAAAAATCGACCATCAATTTACTCGTCTCGTGTTTTTTTAACTTATTTAAATATTAAATAAGATAGATCGGATCCATTGTCATTTCTAAATATATAACCCTTATGATCCTACAAACTTTATGCATATTTGTATTTCAATAATTCGAATGATAATTGTTGGACATAGATTCTTTATTTATGATTTGACTTTGTTTTCGTAAATCGTATTATACTTTTATATATATATATATATAAAATCTTAATTTATAAGGATGATTCTATAATTTTAAATTCTATTCAAATCGTAAATAAATAAAAACTTAAAAAGAAGTTAAAATAAATGTTACTAATTACTATCTATATCTCAATTGAATTAAATTGCCAAATATTAAATAAAGGCAGAGTCACATCAAATCAAATATTTATTTCCAAGATTTTCTGAATGTAAATGAGTTGTGTCAATTCAATAAGGTGAATCTTGAGCCGGGACTCGATGGAAGATTTGCCTGTTTCCAGACCCTAATTTCAGAATAGGCTGCCCTTAAGCCCTACAATCACAAAAACAACATTACTTTCTCTAGCCTTTTATTAATTTATTAACATTAAATTACTAATGAAAAAATTGTAATTGTTATATAGAAAAATAATTTTTTTGGTAGATTAACTAATGATTTATTTTGGATTTGGATCGACTAAATTTTCAAAATTCATATTTTTTAGATTTATTTCATTTGAATGCTGAAATGATATCAGAAAAAGCTAATGAGTCTGGAGACGTTTTTATCTATCTGCTTGTGCTGTCTAATATCTCTTAGATATCAGTGTTATATTTTCCCAGTGACTACGATATTATCCGTTAAGATTTGACATCATTCTTTTACGACCACCTAGTCAACTTGATCAAGCAGCGCAATGGTAACAACTTGACGTACGAAAACTTCCCAGATTGTCAAAATCTCAATATCACTCTCATTCATGCACGCTTAACCCATCATCTTATTATATAAAAATGCATTGATAACAGTGTCGTGTTACATTTATTTATAATTTAACAATATACAAGGTAAAGTTAACATATTATTTCGGTGAATGAAATTAAATACGGCGTCGTTTATTTTTCAGAAGAACAAAATCATTGTGATAATAATAATCACACATTGGTGATTATGATGTAAAAAAAATAGCATAATTTTGGGAAAGAGAAGGATGCTCCATCAGACATCATGATTACGTATTTCCCATGCTTTTCTTCTCTTATACTCTAATAAATATAATACAAAATAAATACTGTGATTATCATCATAAAATAAATGATAATCACATCCATGCATGCTCTTATTTATCCTTTGTGTAATCCATTCATGAATAGGCATCCGTCTCACGAATAAGATAAATCAATCATACTTATATTTATAATAAAAAAATAACTTTTTTGACATAAAAAATAATAATTTTTAATGAGTGATCAAAATAAAATATATATCTCATAAAATTGATATGTAAGACAATCTCACATGAGTTTTTGTATTCAGTTAATTGGTCGGTAAAATGGACTTTGAACTATTCGCTATAAACACTTATGCAATGTGGCGTGAACGACTCAATCTCGTACATAACCAAGGAACACTCGGAAAAGGAATCAGCGTGAATTGGAGTGACGCGATGCTGCGAGAATTCCAAGAGGCCCAACGAGTGAGGTTGCTGAATGGAAAAATTGATACGTCAGGAAACTCACAGAAGACATGGACGGCACCACATGTTAATGAATTAAGGCTAGACGTTGATGCAGCTTATAATGAGAACATGAACAACTTTGCTGTAGGATGAGTGGTTCGTAACCATGAAGGCCAACCATTGATAGATTTCGGGGCGAAGATTCGGAAGCCTTCTTCGATCGTCTATGGAGAACTAGCCGTCATTGATATAGGAATGAAGATTGCAAGGGAACATAATCTCATTATCAACCAAATCACCAAATCACATCAGACTCTCTATTGGCAGTGCAAACAGTAACCCATATAGATGAGGACCTTAGCTATGTTGGTACCTATGCTCAATATATCCGACGATCCTTCAGTGAACATAACGGAACCACCTTAAATCACATTCGGCGTACGACGAACGTCGTTGCAGATTCACTGACGTCTTTTGCTATTTCTCACCCGACTTCTTTTACTTGGAAGCCTGGGGACTTTCCTTATTGGTTTGTAAAACTTGTAACCAAGGACATTTCTCAATCTCAATAATACTACAAGTTTTGAAATAAAAAAAAAAACCCTCCAAATTATACTGTCAAATAATTTAATAATTCCAAAAAACATTAATTATTATTATTATTTTTTGAAAAAAGTTTCAACATCTGATTTTGTTTGGCTTCTAATGATTATTTGTTTTCATTTTGTTCTAATCGTTTTGCTGATAATCAACAACAAAAGATAAGTTGAAAGTGCTTTCATTTTTCAAATAACTACTGTCATCTTTCCACAGTTTTTGTGATTTCTCACGTCAAATATACATATTTCTCACTAATAAAAGAGCCAAAAAAGGTTAAAAAAACGTAAATAGTAGTAATCTGTATTCCATATCCCAGATGTACCTAGACGGAGAAACATCTGTGGATCATAAATTCTAATAACTATGGCCGAATTTTGCAGGTCTATTTGTACACGTACCTAAAACCAGTGACTTGTTTCCTTCATTCCAGTGAAAAACAAGGTTCTATGAAATGGTTACCAAGGCAACTACGTTCTTAATGTCATTCTGAATTCTGCGTATCAATATAGTCTCCTCCTAGTTATACGCGAGTCTCCACTGTTCACATCTGAATTTCTTGAAGCTGCAGTTCTTCTCCTCGAAGATGAAGTAGAGAGGGACAACGTGGAATCAATTTCAACTGCGTTATCTACCATTTGACCACCTGAGGTCGACACAGAATCCATGTCTTCAAAAGTTGGAGCCAGTTCTTGATTGGTTTCCATCCGGTCAATTTGAAAATAGGATCTAAGAAAGAACTCAGTCTCTACTCTCTCGGAAGAGCTTATCGGGGTAGTAAGGTCCGTTGTATGAGGATAGTTTTGAAAATGTATAGGGGCTATTCTAGGACCGAAATCAGACGAATTCCCAACACTCCTAATCCTTTGATTTAATTGTGACAATCTTTCAACCCGTCGAGCCTTAGGCCTAGGAGGAATCTTTATATGCAAATCTACATCCGACTCCAATGTGTTAGGAGTGGGACCAGAACCGTAAATTGGGATAATGTTTTTTACGGTAACCCTCCCCTTGCAAACTGGACATTCGTTGGCACTAGAATGATGGAGTAACCAACGGTAAATACATGGCCAGCAAAACAAGTGACCGCAACAAGTTACAACTGGTTCCTTGGCCAAATCCAAGCATATATTGCAATAAAAAAAGCCACTTTCATCATTGTAATTTTTCCCACCTTTCTTATCCCGAGTCTCATTTGTAGAAAAACCACATCTATTATCACCAATTTTGGATATCTCGACTGGCCTGATCTTAGACACCACACTATTGGGACCAGTCTGTGGTGCAACCCTACTGGTTAACCCCGTCGCAGTGTTTCCCGTTTCAAAGAGATTTCGATCTCGCCTCCAGGATAGTGAACTTCCATTTCGCCGGATGACTCTAGGCCCCACCCGACGATTTCCACGTCTATCCAACCAATTCCCCAAGTTCAAAGCAACACTAGAATAAGATCCTGATCCAAACTCGCCAATGTCATTTAAGTTATCATCAGGCCCCAAATTGAGATCAAGATTCACTGAATCCGTGTTCTCTTCTGCCATTCAAAAAAATGACCCTGAAATTCAAATAAAAGTTCCCTTATATCTTTTGCAGCCAAAATCCAATCTTTAAGACCAAAATTTCTTACTAACGTTCAGACCAATGGGTATGCATCTAAATAATACTTAATCATAAAATGATGTTCTATCGAATCAAATAACACACCAATCAAACCCAGCGCCAGTACCTCTACTGGTTAGCAAAGTCAAAACTCAAAACCAAATGCAAGAAAATTCTACAACAAGAACTGCCAACAGAAAGAAAAACCCCAAATTCGTTAATGCCAGCTCAACGACGGAAATAACCCCAGAGCGAGTCAACCAAATCCAATCCCAAAACACAACCGCTAAAAAGATACCATCAAAACATCAATATTTGCAAAAACAAACACATCATTCTCATTAACGACCAACACTCCCGACCCAAAGACAATACAAAAAAAATAAAGGGTCAAATCTTCAAAGACAAGAAAGCAACAATCCAAGATTCAAGTTCTAAACAGAAAAATAAAACCAAAAAAAAAAAAAAACAAGAAGAAGAGAGCGAGACCTTATGAAACAGAATGTTAATTCACGGTTGCGCAAGAGAAATCGTAAGGATATCAGTTAATGTATATGAAACAGGCCTGGATTCAATAAATTCTTTAGAGGGATCCCCGCATTGTGGGGATCTGGGATTCTTCGGGGGGTTTGGGAATTGGGAGGAAGAAGGCCATTTGGGGTACCGGAGCTAGCGTAAGGGGGGGGGTATCATGTGGGGCCTGGCCCACCTATTTTGGGCACATGGGCTGGGGTTAGCCCATTTTTAATATCTGTAATTCTGTTTAGTATCCAGTGAAGCCCAATTCTAATATAACCAAAAAATCGCAAAACCTTACCATATGACAGATAAACTTGAAGAGACGTTTGTGTGTATATATTCATCGTCATAGCATATTCTTGGTAGTTGTAAAATCAACTATAAACTAAATCATTTTCTCACAAATTATCTCTTAAAACTAAAAAATCACGTTGTAAATAATAAAATATTATATCATCTGTTTCCAAAAAATAGTTTCAAATAACAATAATATATTTCGTTAATCTGTCAGAATATGATTTGAGACTTATTTTTTGGACGATGACATTATGTTGTGGAACTAATTTTCTATAAATAAAGCATCTCATAAAAGGACATTGATTTAACACGAATCGAGTAAGTATTGCGTACAAATGATTAGAGATTAACAACTTTTTAATTGTGCCCAAATTTACAATAATAATTAATATTTTTTGTATAAAAAATAATATTTTTTCACGACAGATTTAAATAAAAAATCCGTATCACAAAATTGACTCGTGAGACAGCTGCTCAAAAAAGTTTTGGTGATATTTGTAATAGTTATTATACTTTTGTAGTTGTATGGAATCACTTCTAATAAGTTTTATCAGAATAATTCTTTTGAAGAGTTTTTCTCAACAGAAATTCCATGTGCAATATGTACAGGTTTTGCCATATGTCACACATAGTATATGTGTAGCAACACAAGTCTAATTGGATCCAATTATTGATGTGTCATCTGACAAATCGATAATTTTTTGTCACATCAGTATATTTCAATGTTATGTCAGTATTTTCTAGTATCAAGTCATTTTTGAACGGACATAGCCAAAAATAAAAAATCAGTGTACTAAAATTAAACTTTAAAAATTTAGTAGAAAAAAATCCAAAAATCGAACTAGTTAATGTACTTAAAAAACTATTTTTTTCCCATAATAATATATATCCTCTTATCCATCCTTTCTTCCAACACTTTTCGACGCTCATCAGATTCTGAACTTAAAAACCCATTAATGGATGATCCAACATACTAGACAACAATGTGATTATTTTTTTCCCTAATAATTTAAGTTAGTCGGGGGAGGAGAGGAGCCATTCTAATTTTCCTTGTCCAATCCATTCTTTGTCAAATGGATTAGATGCAGAATTGGAAGTTCTTTTCGACAGGTAAAGATCATTATTAATTTCCTCGCAATTGATTAATCTTGATTCCTTTTGACAACAGAAAGAACCATAATCACAAGAATACAAATAAAACAATCATTTAACAACATGATCATCAAGATATAATATATAAAATTATAACAAAAAATACACCATTTTAATTAGGACGGCAAAATCATGCAGTATCTTATAATATATGTTTATGTAATATAATGTTTGGTGGGTGCATGGGGACGGTATGTTTTGACGTATGTTTAGATTAATACTGCATGAACTTAGTTCTCTATATAAGTTGCTCATTAGCTTCATGTTTCATCACAAATTACAGATCTAATTTGTAATTCCCTCAAATTTATAAGCTGAAAATGGCAACGTTCGTGCTCTTGTTTAGCTTAATATCTCTTAGTTTCTGCTGCATCAGCTTTGCCTTTGAGCCTAGCCCGTTGCAAGATTTCTGTGTCGCAAACCCGATGATGCCAAGTAAGTGAATTGTCCATATTTTTCACCATTTTGGGACTATAAAATGTTCTAAGCGAACAATGCAACATTTTAGCAATTACTTGCTCAAGAAATAGCTATGGTTCCAAAAATTATAAATTTCTTTGCTAATGCGCATATGTTTTTCAGCACGAGTGAATGGTTTACCATGCAAAAACCCTGCGACAGTTGAAGCCAGTGATTTCTTCTTTAGTGGGCTGCATTTACCTGGAAAAACATCCAATGCTGTTGGCTCCAAGGTCACCCCGGTCTCTGTAGCTCAATTGCCCGGCCTCAATACTCTTGGAATCTCATTGGTCCGTATCGACTACGCGCCACTTGGAATCAACCCTCCACATACTCACCCAAGAGCCAGTGAAATCCTTACGGTCATCGAGGGTTCCCTTCTAGTCGGATTCATAACCTCGAATCCCGACAACAGGTTCATCACCAAGACCCTACAAAAAGGTGATGTTTTTGTGTTTCCAGTGGGTCTCATCCACTTCCAACACAATGTGGGAACTGGGAAAGCAGTTGCTATAGCAGCATTGAGCAGTCAGAATCCTGGAGTGATCACCATTGCAAATGCAGTTTTCGGGTCGAACCCGGATATCAATTCTGATGTTCTTGCCAAGGCTTTCCAGGTGGATAAGAGCATCGTGAATCAGATCCAGACCAAATTCTAGAGCAATGCATGCATGCACCATTAATAAATTGATGAGATTAATTATTTCTTGTGTGTTATTTTGTCGTCATCTTGTTTGTGAGTCTTTGAAATTAATCTGTTTCCTTTAAGTTTCTCAATTTCATTAATGTGATTGCATAATATTCTGGGCTTCATTTTGCTTTAGTACTACTAATGATCAAACTCAGACTGCAATACACTAGGTTATATTGATACCAAGCTGTATAATTATGAAGATAGCAAGGGGGACGAACATATCTAATTAATTAGGGTTGGGGAGTAGGAACTATGAAGGCTGATTTAACATATAAATTTGAGAGAGATTTGAATGTTTCAAGTTAGTATTTTTGGAAATATTTGAATTCTTTTATTCTGAAAAAAGGATATGTAACACCGCTCAGTTTATATACTAACATTTACATATGGGCTCGTGGAATGAAATGATTAGACGATAAATTGAAAAATAAGGATAATATAACTATTTTTTAATTCAAATTATTGTAAAACTTGAGACAAATACGAGATAATGCAAATATGTTGAATTCTATCCTTAGTAGGAAAAAATGCTTTATCAAATTAAAGGTTATTAATTTATGCAACTTTTGTTTAATTTGAAGATTAATAGATTTACCATAATGTTCCATACTCCTACATACTCAGTCCCTTCTCAATTGTATATGCTTCATTTTCTTTTTTCAATTTATACATTTAGTAGTAAAGTATTTTTTAATAAACTAAATAAATATTTTATTTTTATTTAATTTATTAAAAAATACTTTCATGTTTTTCAAAAATATATTTTTTACGAACTTTGTTTTTCCAACGATTTCGTAAATAACAAACTTATATAGTATTCCCCTATTTTAAAAATCATAATAATGGATTTGTCTCCCAAAATTTTCAACTATAAAAAACTTTTGTATACGTACTAGGTGATGAAATCAATCATAGCTTTTAATAATGGGGGTATTTACAATATTTTTGAACAAAATTTTGGGATCATAAGACGATGCACGTGATGTTGGTAATAAAAATAAATTTTGTCACGAGTAGTATGTGGTGTACTTGAATTTTTTTGAATAACTCACCATATTATATATAT
>NC_133322.1:3887190-3904864 GCF_012295235.1 Primulina huaijiensis
ATATATGAAAAGTAATGCAAAAATGGGAAAAAAAAAAAAAAAAGAAACTCTTTTTAGCTAGCACTTTTCCTGAGAGAAAGATGCTGCCTTGTAAAGGGAAGAAGCGTGTTTGAGGGAATTACCTATAAAGTCGTGCTGAATTATGTGTGCCTAAGTAATTAGGTTACCTAGTATACATAATAATGCGTGTAGTTGGTACATAAATCTTCATTTCATTAAACTCGAGTAAATAAATGGTTTTTTTTAAAAAAAAATTAATAATCAGAGTTGACAAATTTTAGATTATTATAGCGGTAATTAGGTGTCGTGGGATATTGACCGACAAACTAAAGTTTAATTTTATATATATATACACACACACTAGTGTACCAACGCACGCGTTGAGTGCTTGTATAATATTTTTTATAATTCATTTGATTCATATTTAAATGAGGATTAAAATATAATTATAAGAAATAGTGAGTGATTAAAATACTGTAATTTTGATATATAAATTGAAAAATAAAAGAATAAAAAAATGACCTCATTAAGAAATTGAACTTATAACCCAAACCCAAAAAACAATGACTCTATCCGCTGAACTATATATAACTTGCATTAAAATTTTAACATTTTATTAATATATATAATTTTTAAAACAGAGCATGACACCAAAATTTTAACACATGAATATATCTCATTATAATAAAGGTAAATTCAAAACCTAAATAAACATTATTATTATTTTTTTAATCAAACCCGAAGCCACTATCCTTCGGTATACGTTAAGTAAACCATCGAACTAACACAATATTCTGTAAGTTACGTTAACTAAGTAAATCGTATTAGAGAAAATATGTGCCACAAACTCCCCAAACATATGCTCATTGGCTTCTGGTCCACCTCTTCCTCCAGAATGTCACAAGTTTCAAACCAAAAGTAAGGTAAAAGAACACTCTACATATGATGAATCCTCCATAAAAAGTTGACTTTTCCCCTAAGATAAAGGATATATTCCATTTTCAGATTGGCATTCATTTAGCGCTTACATGGCTCTTTGTCACCTTCGATAATAATAATAATAATCTAAGACACGTGAAACCTTTTAAAAAAAAAAAATACATTTCAACCTTAATTATCATCCTATGAAATGTACATATCATACACAAGTCAACGATTCTATATATATAATACAAATAAAATTAAAAATATTAATCTACATATATAGATACGTCATATTAATCCTTAATTGCGTAGATTATGACATCAAACTACGTGGTAGATAACACAAATACACGACTCTTTCCCATTCGAACAAGTAATTATATCAATAAGTATCATAAGACAAAAACTTGTATGAGACGGTCTCACTAGTCGTATTTTGTGAGACAGATCCATAAAAAAATATTACTTTTTATGCTAAGAGTATTATTTTTTTATTGTGAATATGGGTAGGGTTGACCCGTCTCATATATAAAGATTCGTGAGACCGTCTCATAAGAGACATACTCTATAATTAAATTAAATATTATAAAATTTAAAGAAACTTTGGAATCCTGGCTAATTATGATATTCCCACACCACTCCACTTATCACATTAAAATATATTTAAATTTTATGTGCTTTTTAAAAGTCAAACCAAACATTGAATTTGGGTTCATTTTACCATAAAATATTTATTGAATTATGATAATTGAATAAATGTTAAATATATTCAGAGCAAATTTCAGTTAATTTCCTCTATTCGACGGTCCTCTCTGCGGAATATTCACATATAAATTCAGAGATTTGATATTTCGCCTCCTAGAACACCAATCCCACTTATAATTTTAGCCCAGATCCGTTTTCTTTCCAAGTCATTGCAGGCAAGATTCGATTTTTTTTTTCAAACTTCTAATCTCATGTAAGATTGGTTCAAGATTTAAAGATCTCCACTTTTTTTTTTACATTAAATAAATCCTTTATTTTCCGTTGTTACGCATTGATTGAATGGTCGCTTGGTTTTCTTTGTGGGGTTTTTCTTTGCTGAAAAATCCAGCATTTTGTCGGCAGTAGTCTGCATTGATCAATTCTTTTTGTCTTTTGCGGTTTGTTGTTATCAAGATTTGAGTTAGGAGATTGGATAGTTGTTTTTATTAATTTTCCTGCTTTTATTTTCTTCAAATTTCTGTGGCACCATCTTGAATAGAAGTTTGCAAGCCGTTTTCTAGTTTTTTTTGGTGTTTAACTTATACTGTAAGTACTATGCGTATTGCAGTTTTGAATCTAAGATTGATTTTTGTTAAATGATCATAGTTCTGTGTGTGTGTTTGTTTATTTTTTACTCTCTTCTGGGTTTCGCTGTATTGTTAATACAGCCTTGAAAATTGGAGTTGTGGGGTTTGATCTCAGCAGCCAAATGTCAACTCTCGCTAGATCAATATACTGATCGTATTTTTTTTTTTTTACAATTTTGTCGAGTAATGAGAAGTGATATTTCTTTGTTCGCCTGTCCTTCAAAACCTGAACACCTTTTTATATATTTTTTTTGTGATATAATTTCAGGTATATAGTTCTATTTTTGTCTTCCTTGGATTATTTACTCTTCGTGTCCTAATCTAAAATATTAACTGTCGCCCCTTGATTCTAGAACAACCTGTTTTTGGATTCATTATATTCATATTGTCTTACTTTTTAGAGCTTTCTGGAATAGTTCTTTGCTGACTGTTTGAAATTAAAATTTTGCTTGTGTATAAATACTCTTGTTTGTTTGCCTTATTGTGTCTTACTGTCTCATTCTATGTAGTGTGGTGCAATTGTTAATTTTTGTGTGGATTAGTTCCCTGCTTCAACGTCAGAATCTTTGATTGCACTGAATCAGAGGGAAATGAGGGATGTGTTCTTGGTTGGGAACAACAGTATCCACATGTCTGCGCCCGTTCAGTCGATATGCCCGTATGAGCAAGGATGATGATGAGGATTTGGGAGGTGCAGATGACGCACTTCTTTGGTCTAGAGATCTCGAAAGGCATTCCCATGGCGAGTTCTCATTTGCCATGGTTCAGGCTAATGAAGTTCTCGAGGATCAGAGCCAGGTAGAGACAGGCCGAAATGCGACTTTTGCTGGCGTGTATGATGGCCATGGTGGCCCTGAGGCTTCAAGATACATTTGTGACCACATCTTTCATCATCTACTCAGTAAGGCTTCATTCCCTTTCAATTTTCTATCATCACCTTAAGTTACTGCGAGAACCAAATTTTTTCATAAAGAGGTGAAGTCATAATTTTATGTGTACATAACGTGAAATGTTTTAAGTCTTTGCTTTGAGTTGCCACCTGAATTCTCTTATAACAGTTTCTAATGTGTTGGAGTACTTGGGCTCAAAATCGAGTTATTCATGTGGGAGTAATCAAGGGTTTTAAGTTTAATTCCCTAATTTGCTTAACTTGCATCAAAATACAACCTTTTTTTTTTCTGTGGTTGTTTATTTTTCCATCTCTGGATAAAGCAAGTATTGTCACACAAAGAGGAACTTTCTTGAGCTGCATGTTGATATATGTTGTCACATTTTTTATACAAGTTTGTGAATGGGGTTTGCAAATGCTTGGAATGACCCTTTCTATTTACAGGACTTGCTCGAGAAAATGGTAAAATTTCCGAAGATGTTATTAGTAACGCATATTCTGAAACAGAGAACGGTTTTCTAACTTTTGTTAGAAGAGCTTATGCAATCAAACCAGGAATTGCTGCAATCGGTTCTTGTTGTCTAGTTGGAGTTATTTGGAACAGTACATTATATATGGCTAATCTGGGGGATTCAAGAGCTGTAATGGGTTACTTAGACAGATCAAACAAAATTGCTGCTGAGCAGCTGACAAGAGATCATAATGCTAGTATGGAGGAAGTTAGAAAAGAACTTAGAACTTTACATCCGGAAGATCCACAAATTCTAGTTTTAAAGCAAGGTGTTTGGCGCATCAAAGGCATTATTCAGGTTTACCACCCATTACCTATGGAGAAGCGTTTATTAGTCTAAGGGTTATTAAACACATCTCTAGTTTTCTTCATGCTCTCCGAGGCTGACTCTTAACGAAGTATTATTTCACTATACTAAAATTTGTGAAACATAAGGACCGACATTTTGATATAAATTGAAATGTTCCCATACATTGAAGAAATGCAGATTCTTAATCGAGAATTGTCATGACGTACAGACTAATCAGTTACCAAAATAATGTCATCCTATAAAACAATCTGCCATATAGCCGATATTTGTTCACCTTTTGCTACTTGTGCTTATTTAGACTTTTTATGGTAATTTAATTTTGAAGACGAGTTCAAATAGGATGTTTAAACCAGTGGAAGTAATGGAACGACGTTAAAACAACGCCTCAGGTTTAATATTTCTTTTTCCTGCAAGGCTTTAGTTAGTTTCATAGAGGATAAAGTTTTCAATCTATTTTGTTGATCTTTTGAATGAGCTATTGAAGTTTGAAGATAATTATATATATATATATATATATATNATATATATAGTCATGTTTGATCCAATGGTTCAGCTTTGATTTGCTATTATTTCGGCATAGAACCTTCAAACCCTTGGTTCTATTCTCCAGCTTCTGATTTTTCCCCTTTTCTTTTTTATTGTTAATCTTGTTACTCGGTTCTATATGCTAAAGTTAATTGACAACCATAAATCAAGATTTTGTATATTTTTTTTTACCAATACGAACTTTTTTATTCACTTTCCGGCATTGGTTTCTTCCCCCAAAGTTTTTACCGTGTTTTTTATTTCAGGTTTCAAGATCCATTGGAGATGCCTATCTGAAGGGATCAGAGTTTGCCCTGGATCCATCTTTTCCAAGATTTCACCTTCCTGAACCTCTTCGTCGTCCAGTTCTAAGAGCAGATCCTGCCATTTCTACAAGAGACTTACGACGTGACGACAAATTTATCATTTTTGCTTCTGATGGTCTTTGGGAACACTTGACAAATCAGGAGACTGTAGATATTGTACACAATAACCCAAGACTGGTATGTTACATGTTCTTATATTTGATCTTAATCTTTTCTTGACTCGAATTCAATCAATAAATTTTTTTGCCTTCTCCCGTTATCTCATGGCCTATTAGGGTATAGCTCGAAGACTTCTTGTATCAGCTTTGCGAAAGGCTGGTAAGACTAGGGAGATGCCGTATAATGAAATCAAGAAACTTGATCCTGGGGTCAGGAGACATTTTCATGACGATATTACCATTGTCGTCATCTTCATAGACCACAATTTGTTGGCGAACAGAAACTCTCCACCTGATCTTTCGGTACGAGGATTTGTGGATGCTGATGGACCATCAATTTTTAATTTTCAGTAACTCATTGGTGGTGCAAACGTAAATTGAAGGTTGCTTGCTCAGGAATTTCATTGTTTCTGCCTATGCTGTCTCTTTGTCTCATATATCTTATTTACTTTGAACAAGATTTTTTCTATCTCAATTTTCGCATTCTCACACGTCTGTTTTTGTACAGAACCAGTGAGTTCTATTTATTACTTGTGATTTCGTGACAATGGCTTTCAAATTCTAATGCCCACTTGGTTCAATAAATAAACTTCCTTTCTTGACATGATTCAAATTCGTTGTTCTATACTCCAATGGAAACACACAGTTTCTGCTGCATATGTATATCATAAATGGGAAAATGACCATCTCAGGTATATTAATTTTTTGGTTCCACTGAGGGAAGAACAATAGGAAACTAATAACAAAAGGTAAAGACTAACGATGGCAACTAAGAGATTTGAATCAATCTCATTCTTGAAAATTCCATTTTAAAAGCATTTTCAATAGACAATGGAAGGTCAAGATTCAGGATATTCTGCCTTGGTCATCCATATCTGCAATCACATAACCAAGAAACCTAAGTCATCAGATATTTTTGAAGATTCTGAAAAACCATTCTTACCGCTTGTTTTCTTGGGCCAGAGATGTAGATCATTCAACTTTATTCTGAAGTTCAAAAATTGAATTTAGTTTGTCATGTAACTCTTGCTAATGCTACCGAAAACTTTAATAATCTATAAATATTATAGACATCTATTGATGTGAAATATAAGATATAAATACATTAATATATTACAAATCTTTATTTCACCGTCGACTCAAACTTTACCAATGATCAAAATCATAAATCATTACGTTATTTATAGATTTATCGTCCATAAAATAATACAACATTTATCATATCATCTTTGAAACGAAACGATATCTGATATTACACAAAAACTCATATAAGACCGTTTCATAGATGAATTTTGTGAGATAGATATCTGACACGACCCGACTAATCCAAAAATATTAGTTTTAATGTGAAAAACATTATTTTTTTTTATTATAGATATGAATCAGATCGACTCGTATCAGATTATAAAAGACCTACTCATGAAGTTATATACCAACACACAACATTCACAACAAAATTATCTTGACTTTTTACCTCCGAAAAAATATATTAGAATTTAGAAGTAGAATGCACGGAAATCATAGTTTCGGACGTATTATTATAAAATTTTAAAAATTTTTTTTAAATGAAAATACAACAAAGAAATATTTATCCGAAAACAATTTTTGTGTAAAAAGGAAAATTATGAATGGCAAATTAGCTCGAAGTCGAAGCTCGACGAGTCACTCGCTCACCCTAGAGTGCGGCTCCGTTCAACCCATTTATTTACCCCATTTTGTTCTTGTTCTTGTTCTTCCTCAGGAAACACTCCTTGATCCCACCGGCCACCAAAGAAAGGAAGAGAAAATCCCATTTTGAGAACGGATTACGGAAATGAATAAAGCCGGTAGAGCAGCCGCAAGAATCAATTCTCAAGCCAACCCTTTTCAACTTAGGGCCTCTCTTTTTCATTGCACCCCTGTTTTAGATCGAAGAAGGCGCACCCATTGGGATTCTGTAAGCCCTTTGGAGAATTATCTTTGGGCATTTGTTTGTTTGATGCGGTGATTGTTTTTCATATGCATCATCAGTTCGGCAAGGTCTGGGCTTTTTTTTCAATTTATGACGGAGATGTGAGAAGGTCGACATGTCAATAATTTCTTTGTCAATCCTTAACATCTGTGAATGAAAGAACTAACTGTTAGCTTTAGGACTGTCCGAAGGAGAAAAGGTTATGCGCATTTATGTTGTGATTACGAGATCTTTCTTGTGGAATTGTGTACAGGATCCAATGGGTTTGTTTCTGAGTTCTATAACTGTTGTTTCTTGGGTTGGATTTCATGACATATAAAGATAACCTTAGTTGGAGAGCTTTCTTGGTGATACCAACTAAAAAGATTTGAGCTTTTAGCAGATAGTTTATAAAAATTATCTTTATCATGCACTTAATGATGTTTAAGGAAACAACGTGCAAAATGTTATGACGGGATGAATTTCAGAATGTTAACTAATTGTTTTAACATTGTTTTATGTCTGTTGTGCAGGCAAGTTCTTTTAAGAGTTCACCAAGGGTGAGTCCTCACCATCTATTTTTCTCCTTCTGTTTTTATTTTTCTCATGGGAACTTATGTATTAATAAATTTGTGTTTGAAGGGGAATTTTTTTTACATTTGTTAACACCCAATTTGAGTGTTGAAGGTTTTTTTATTTTGTGAAAAATTCAAGTGTTATCAACCCATTCGCCTTAAAGATCATTGAAAGAATTGAGGTCAAATTGGGAAATTGTAAGTTGAGGGCCCAGAATAATTGAGGTTATCCATCCATTCGCCTTAAAGAATTGAGGTCAAATTGAGAAAATGTATGCGGAGGGAACATAATGAAAATGGGAAAAGAGAATAAGCATACAAAAATTTCATTGCACTCCTTCCATGGACTTTAAAAGTAAGCTGCATGCTGAAATGAAATGAAATAAACCAATCATCAACCCATATTCATTCCGTTGAAATGAAAATCCAGTTACATGACCCCTTGTAGTTCTCTTTTAATTCATTCTGCAGTATGCCATATTTTATTCAGTTTCCAGGCTTCGAGTGGGTTGTTGATAATTTCGGGCACGATTGTTGATGCTGCTAGGTGCTAGCTCGAGGACCATCTACAAGCAGGGCCATTTATTTTCACGTTGCTTTGTTAATGAGTACTCCATTCACAAAAAATGGATGTTCCTGGAAAGTCCATTGTCTAATATGCACTTGAAATAAAATTTATGGAGTTGAATCATGTTGTAGAAATGTTGAGTCAGTTGATGCTGCTGCTGTTAAATTTTATGTCCTTGTCTTGATTTGGATATATGCAGTATTCTTCACACTTTTTTCTGGTAAGTTTTGCAGTGTCATTAGAAGTGATTCTAATTTGTGTCCAATTTTTTTCCATTTATATTTTTCTTTGGATCTAATGAACAAATGTGTGATACAAATAAAAGAGTTACATAATGGAATTAATGCATATTTGTGCCAAAGGATTGTTCAATGGTTCTACAGTTTAGACGTGGTTGAGGAACTTAAGCTGCCAGTTTGCCTGAAATTCTTTTTTGCAGAAATTTAACGAGTATACCAAAAGGCTCAGGAAACAAAGTTTGTTATACAATGTCAGTGAATTTGCAGAGCAGCTATTTCAGGTAGACATCTGATAAGTTATCTAATCTTTTGTTACATCAAGTACATGTGTGGCAGTGGCTTATTATGTTTGAATTAAGAACTGACTCTCTCACTGTTTTCACCTTTCTCTCCATTTAAGTGCGATCACAAATAGTCCAGGGGTAATATCCATCCAGCTACCTCTGATTAATGGTTTCCCTTACAGTTTCTTTGTTTTGTATGAACCAGAGCTGTCAGTACGAGAGGGATGAGTATGATCAATCTTCAAGCCGAGGAGGCTCATGGTTTAGAACAAGTTTCAGCGATGATGGTTTTAGAAGGGGAAATATGAGAAATAGGAGATCACAAACCTGGAGACGTGAGCTACCTTTTTATTCATTCCAATATCGATTCTGTTTTATGAACTCACCTGTTCATGAATTTTCAATTTAATTGTGTCAAGAGTCTTTTCTCTCTGTTCTTCTTGTTGTAGTTCTTGATGGACAGTATCCAATAACAGGGGCGGACCCATTTCCAAAGATGGGGGTGGGTGGGTGTTGGGGGACTTGATACATCATGAGCTGCAAAACATGTGCTTTTGGAAAAATCATACAGAATTTCAGTTTCCCAATCCAAGGAATCTTTACTCTCACCCCCACGGGTTCGTCCTTGGTGGAAAAGAGGTTTTGCCAGTTCACCGGAGTCACAAAATGGCCGTTTATTTCTTGCTCAAATTTTTTTGAAAGAAAGATCCTTATAAGCAGTTTACACTCTCTTTAGACACAATTACCTGTTTTCTTCATTTAAAGTTGGTCAATGTGACTACTTTCAGGGGGATTTGAGTTTTGTGATGGTGACGATGATGTTGAATTTGAGAGCATTTTTCATTCAGCATTTGGAGGAAACCGATACTTCTATTGGTCCTTCACAACTGACGATGAACCACAATTTAGGAACTCGACTGGTTACTCTAGCAACTATAGGAGTTCTCGCCGTTGGAGACATCGGTTTGACGAGGAATATGATTCCTCTTCAGAATCTGTGGAACCTGTAGCGGATATAACTTCTGACCGGCTAGCCTTGGGACTGAGTGCATCGGGTCCTTTAAATTTAGAAGATGTAAAAAATGCGTAAGATCTTGTGAAACTTTCTCACCTTATATTTCCAGTTGGGGATTCCTTTCTTTCTGCTGTATCATCCTGATTTCTATTCTATTCAGATATCGGACAAGTGCATTGAAATGGCATCCAGATCGCCACCAGGGTTCTGACAAGGTATTTTAATGTTGTTTTGTTGCTCTCTACACTTGCATATTTTGCATCAATGGTGTAAATGCTCTCTTTCCGTTTCAACAAGAAATACTTTCACCAGGGTGTTCGTGTACTATATTCTCGCGTTTAACAACTTTGTTACCACCGAACATTTTACTTTCAAGTAGCAGTTTTTTAAACCGAAAATTTACTTTCTATATATGCCCACAACTATCCATGCCAAGCTCGGTAATTTAAACTTTTTCCCATTATAGTGCCGACTGTTCACTATTTTTAGTGTTGAGCATATGGTTTTAATCATTGATCACTTGAATGATTAATTTTATTAATTCCCATATTTAAAAAAAAGCGATAACTAGATGTCTTGTACAGATTGTTGCCGAACAGAAATTCAAGTCCTGCAGTGCGGCATATCAGTCATTGTGTGATAAGCTTGCTCCACATTAGGAAATGTAGTGATTTTGGCATACTGATATCAAGTTCTTGGTTGAGTTCTTTGCTAGCATATCAAAATTGCACCCTTCGATCCAGCATGAGGGTATCCGCTAGCATCTCCTTCACCCGAGTTCTTTAGGAGTAAATTTATTCGATTCCTTAAGTTATCGTTTTACTGTAGCATATTCGAGAAAACAATAAGCGTCACATTGCAACTGTAGGATTGCAGGTATTGATCTTAAAGTTCTTTTTTAATCTTTCTGAGATGAATAATCGCTTTCCTTCCGAGTTTCGACATCCAGCCCTTGTATTCATTTCACAGGAGATGATCCCTCGTTCGTCAACTAGCCATGTATGCAAGTTGAGAGTAACTGGAGACAAGTGGTTTGGTATCAAAGCTTCGTTTCTTGAAAGTAGAAACTTGGACCATTTTTAATGGATATTATATTATATTGGTGGGGGGGAGGTTATTTTCTTTACTTGTTGCATATAATAATGACAATATGAGAATATACATCAACTTGAATGGAACGTGTATGAATACATATTTGACACTGGCTATTGAATATTGATGATGTCTCTAGACCGAGTGTAAGTAACATCACACAAACTTGATTAGGGTGTCACACACTGAATGGTGGAGGAGATAATCGAACTCGTGATCATTTAGTCTCTCCATGAACTCATATATCAACTCTTATATGACAATGAAATTCATTGCTGTTATTGTTATAAATTTATACTGAGGTATATAGTTTTGAGTTGATAGTTTAGATTCAGTTTTATATCTCTAATTTTTTTGGTAATAGCAACGGAGAATTAAACTCGTGATCATCGACAAATTTAGACACGGTCGAGAAGCCGGTTCTAAAATATTTTTGCTTGAGGCGGTGCTTGTTATGTGCGAATTATACCCCTTTTTCAATTTAATCGGTGTCAATTAAATAGGAATACTTCTATGGTACGTTTCAAATTAACATATTTGACTCATGAATCATTTTAAAGGATTATGTTGATTATTTTTTTAATTATTATCCTTTGGTAACCAATCTCAATTTTAATTGGATTTTCAAAAAGTATTGGTAATTGGTTGTTTCTTGTAAAATATGTTTTTTGTTTCTGTCAAACAGGTACTTTAATTGTGTGTTTCGTCATGTTTGGATCGAATCAAGCTCTTGGGTATTAATTAAACTATACTTAGTCGATGATAATTGGATATATGATATTAATATATGATTTGGGTTCCTATTTTTTATGCACGTATGCAGTAAGAAGATTTCATGATTGTGTGAACCTGGTTAAAAAATATCAACTTCATCAATATCACCCATTTTTATAAATCTTGATACAATATATATAGTCGTATAAAATCAAGAATCTTTGAATATATATTAGTTTTTACTTGCTAATTGTCTACTTCTCATATAGGCTAATTTTATTTTTTTTTAAAAAAACATTCTACCTTTAGTATTATTAATATCAACTACACATTTAGAATTCTTACAATATGAACTTATTTGGATGAAGTCCAGGACCGGACCCGTAATCGGTTTTCGGTCGAACAGGTCGAACCGGCCAGTCTGGTTATGAGAACATCAATTCTCCTTAAAATGGTTAATCACATAAGAATTAAGAAAGACAACAAAGCCGATGACCAACCTAACAAGCCTGATGAAGGAGAAGTATAGTCCATATATATATGGAGGAGCAAATGCAAGCATATATATATACTACAACAAGTACGGACGACAGTGAAGGCCTTTTCATTTTCGAAAAATCAAGATTTATATTGCCTAGTTCGGGTTGGAGCCAGGTCCATATGCTTCCATTCGAGAAGTACTTTCCACGTATGTCAACTTATGAATCTCTTGCATGAATTCATACTCAATCTCTGAAAATCTTCCCAAGAATCCACCTCCTGGATATGCTTCCCTCCAAATCTCTCCCTCCCCCTTTATCCCATCATGATCATCAAGTCCAGCCCTCATGCTGGCAACTTCCAGCTTTCTTTTGTTTGCTGAAGATATATTTGGCTCCAACAGTAAGTTTCTTGAAACCCTGGACCTCTTGCAAGTGTTTTGATCGTCTGCTGGCTTCCCAGTGAGTCTCTGCACCTCTTCTCTGAAGTTTGCAGCATCTATCTCAATTATTTCCGGCGCAAACAAGTGTATTATTCGGATTCTTGGCTTCATTTTTTTGGATATTATCTGTGAGTTCTTGTTCATGGATAACACAAACGGAGCAGTAGTAGAGTTCGGGCAGGCAAAAATTTGTTTCTGATCCATCCAACTGAGGAGATCAATATATAAATGATGGGGTTTTGATTTCCTCCCTCTATANAAAAAAAGACTAATTAGTGAATATAAATTTTTAAAGTTTTTGTAAGATAAGGATTTGAATAAACTTACCGTGACATGATGAAGAGGAGAGGGTCAATGCATAGTACCTAAATAAGAGACTTATACATCCGAATTATGGGATTTAATTGGAATATACATGTCAATAGAAAAAAAGGCAGAAAAAGTAATGATTCCCATTCGAATTGTTGAATTTTTTTAAAATTTTATTTTGGATTATTAATACTTCTTGAAATGGGCTTGCCTCCTGGAACGAATGAGTTCTATTACAGCCCAAGGACCGTTTCAATGCCAGGCCCAGTCCACTTATTTTAGTCCGTTAATAAGTACTGATATTGATTACTCCGGGCTTAAAAAATAATTTATAGCTATCTTACTTAAATTGAGATGAAGTTAAACTCGTTGTACCAAAATACTCATTCTTTAACTAAAAAAAAAAAATACAATTTACATGATTAAAAGGGTGCAATTTAATGAAATAGAGATGATGTTTTACAACTCATCTGACACCAAAATGTCAAGTTTGAGACTGAGTCTTATATTGAAATCCAATAGTGAAAATATCATCCTCTAACTTAAATGAGTAAGTCTCTTGTGAGACGGTCTCACGAATCTTTATCTGTGAGACGGGTCAACCATACCGATATTCACAGTAAAAAGTAATACTCTTAGCATAAAAAGTAATATTTTTTCGTGGATGACCCAAATAAGAAATCTGTCTCACAAAATATGACCCGTGAGACCGTCTCACACAAGTTTTTGTCAACTTAAAAATGAAAAATAAAAAGTCAGTGCAATTAATTCCTTAAAAAATCCGTACGATCACTTTTTATTCTAAAAATATTATTTTGGCATCGGTATACCAAATTCATTCTTTTTTTTATTTTTAATCATTCATTTTTTTTATCAAAACACTTACTATTATTAATTTTTTCGACAGCATTGAGAAATCCTAAACTTAAAAAATAACTTGTTATAGAAAGATCAAATTTTGACGATTTAAACAAAAAAATCACAAGCCAAACTAATGCAGATTTATGGAGATATTTACGTAACCTAAAATATATCATGTATAAACGTGTCTTCACACGGTTATTTATAATTTATAATGGCCTAATGTTAGTTTATAATAATTAGCCGTTTGAGAATTAAAGTTCCAAGTCAAGATTTACGTACCATACAAGTACATGAGCTAATCACATTTCATGTTTCTTTTATTTTAGAGAAGAACTCATTCCAAATATTGGCAAAAACTTATGTGAGACGGTCTCACGGGTCGTATTTTATGAGACAGATATCTTATTTGGGTCATCCATAAAAAATATTACTTTTTATGTTAAGAGTATTACTTTTTATTGCGAATATCGATACGGTTGACCCGTCTCACATATAAAGATTCGTGAGACCGTCTCAGAAGAGACCTCATCTCAAATAAATTTGACTTTTTGATGCCACATAATTTTAATCCAGAAATAATGTAAATTATATGTTCTCTAGATCATAATAACTAGGATAAAAATTTATATCAAAGCATGAAATATAGATGTGTAGGATAAAAAAAATTATTTTCAGTAAATAATATTATAGATAAAAATTTTCATCATATTTTTATTTATTTATTACTATGAGATTGTTTTACAAGATATTTATTAATAAAAAAGTTTATCTGACAGGAATGAGCACAGATCGAATCTTCCGCTACGTTTGACATTGCAATAACAATCCTCTGAAAAACAATGATTAAGTAATACGTGTTAAAAGAGACAACGGAGATATTATAAATTGGGAAAAAAAACAAAACTTTGCAATCCGAGGTAACACGTATTGAACACTTGTCAAGAAATCCTTGTATATTTCATTTTCCCATCTCCACGTATGTATCAAGACTTTCTATTTATAGCCTTGTAAATCTCTTACCGATTCATCCAAGTTCAAACTACTGACAATCTTGATTACGTTTTGTGGGAAGTTGGTGTTACAGAGGTGAAAGATTTCAGAATTTCACAAACATGCAGGCAGCGAAGGAAACAGCGGCTAATGTTGCGGCATCTGCCAGGGCTGGCATGGAGAAGACGAAGGCCACCGTACTAGAAAAGGTTTTATTTGTATATGTATGGGCGTGTTCTGTTTTCTTTGTTTTGTTTTGCTTTTCGTTCAACTTTTTTTGTTTGTTTATCAGGCTGAGCAGGCGAAGACGCGTGATCCTATGATGAAAGATATGGCAACCCAAAAGAAAGAGGTCAAGATTCAGGAGGCGGAGCGCGAGAAACAAGGAGCGATTCAGCAGAACAGGGCCGCCAGGCATGAGGTACCCGCCGGTGGGTATGGCGGATTCACCGCCATCGGCGGCGCCAATACAGGCACCGGGCCACACCACCACCACCCAGCTGCCCCAGGCCACACGGCCGGGGGACCGATCCATGGAGGGGCTGCCGGTGCCGAGTACCCGGCAGGTGTAGAGACCGGTGGAGCTGGGCATCTCGGGGGTGGACATCTGACGGGGGACCCGATCCATGGAGGAGCTGCAGGTGCGGACACCGGCGGAGCTGGGCATATCGGGGGTGGACATCTGACGGGGACTGGCCACACAGGCCATACTCTCTAAAGCATAGTGTGGTTGTGTATTGGAAATGAATCGCAGCCCGGTATTATTCAAGGGTTTGTGATTGATGGAAAATAATGGCGTCAGCCTTAGTTTGTGTGTATTAATATTTGAAATGTATTTGATTGTCTGATGTAATTTGCTACACCGGTGAATAAATTGTGTTGTTATATATTTATGTAGAGGTTATTTACCTTGTTAAATGGAATGAAATATACTAGAACATAACAAACCTGGTAACTCGAAGGAGTACGAGTTGGTAAATTCGGGTTAAATAAATTGAAGGTGTCTTAGTTGGTGTGAGTTTGGTAAGTTCCGAGTATTATTTGGGTAATACTAACAGCCGCCGTAGTTTTTACTTCTGTAAATAGTTAGCCCATTTTTTTATTGTTACTATAGGTCCTAAAGCACAAGAAGATTTTACTCATTTAAGTTTTAGCACTGGTAGTCCCCCTTTTCGAATTTTTAGGTACACCCTTTCCATACTAAGAAAATTGTATGTCGTTATTTTTCTACTTCCACCAACATATCGTGCACCACATCTAAAGTTTGCAGACGCCAGACGACAGAAAACTATTTTTCCTGCGACATATTGCAGGCAGCGGCAATAAGTCAAATATATTAACAAGTTCAAGGAAATAATAATTTCTGCAGCACTCTAACGTGGAAAACTAAGACATGCTGATTCTAGATGTAGATTCTCGAATTCAACTAGAATACCCTGGTAAGACATCCAAGATTGCTACTTTAACTGAAAAAGACCCTTATTTCTTTGTAGTATGATAACCATTTCGTTACTCTGAGACTAAGCAGTCAATAGAAGAATGATCAGCAACAGCAGGATTCAATAACGGTTTCAATCTACCTTCCGGAAAAGGCATTCAATTTCAGAAAAAATTCAGAAACGAGCACATGTTAAACGACCAAATCAAAATGACTAAGATCCAGAAGAAGTCATCAAGCAAACCAAAGACCACATATTGCAACCACCACAGAAAACTTCATGTAGATTAAAAATCGAACTAACAATCTCAGTGGTCGAATAAAAAAATTGCCAACTCCATTAATCTTCATGATACATTGATACTTGTACTGTTATACAACATAAAAATTTTCAATTTCATAACATGGAACAATGGTTCTTTATCGATGTAGTGTGACAATCATTTCACTAATCAGTCGAAAATAGATGCCCTCATCCCCAAGACTATAAGTCATCAATGGGTAGAATACCAACAGCTCATACAGGACAAGAGATAATATGAAATTGCCAAAAATCAACATAGACTCTATTGCTGCGCAACAACATTCTTCAAGTACCATCTGTATGTGTCTTCAAGTCCTTCTTTAAGGGAAATCTTCGGCTCCCACCCCAAACTTGCGAGCTTGGAGCTATCCATAAGCTTCCTCGGGGTGCCGTCTGGTTTACTTGAATCCCAAACAATCTTCCCTTGATATCCCACAACTTCCTTGATCAATCCTGCAAGTTCCTTTATGCTAACTTCCTTTCCACTCCCCACATTCACGTGCTCTAATCCACTATAATTTTCCATCATAAAGACTAGCGCATCAGCCAAATCATCCACGTGCAAGAACTCCCTCAACGGCGTCCCGCTCCCCCAAACCACTACTTCACCCACATTGTTCGTTTTTGCTTCGTGGAACCTGCGAAGCAGAGCCGGCAATACGTGCGAGTTTTCGGGGTGGAAGTTGTCGTTGGGCCCATATAAGTTTGTCGGCATAGCGGAGATCGCATTAAATGAGTGCTGAATGCGAAATGCCTGGCACATTTTGATACCTGCGATCTTGGCGATGGCGTACCATTCGTTTGTGGGCTCTAATGGAGCGGTCAATAGGGCAGATTCCGGTATGGGCTGCTAGAGTAGATGCCCTGCAAGTCAACTGTTGACTAGGGATTTTATTGACTCAGTTGTAAAGAACAATCTTTATTTTAATATAATTCATTATTTCATGGTTTGTTATTTCTTTATCTGTATACCCATGATTTCAAACATAGATAAAGACCTTGATTATACTTTAATACAAATGAATCGTAATTCGATGTTGAAACTCATTTGTAAACACTGTATGATCTAAATTCGTTCCTAGTCGATTCAGCCGCCTAAAACATGGATAAAGGTCGCTTGAGCTCGAGACTAGCATCTGTGATGTTGTGTACTGAGTTTCTTGGTATGGGCATAGAGATGTCCAAACATGCAGATGGGTAGTCATATGATGATTATACCGAACAACCCTCCCTCGGACTTTCCAAGTGGTTATCATTCATCGAGAGGATAAGTCCGTGGTTATGATTGTACACCATTAGTCCTTACGACCCGGGACAACACTGAGGCTCTATATGCTAGGGCTGTGCTTTGACTCGTTTACCGACTCCAGGAGAGTCATCAGGTGGCGAGGTTGGGTATAGTTGCGACACATATAGGAGCCAGTGCATTGTAGTCGGGGATTCACCGCTCACCTAT
>NC_133322.1:3910869-3989822 GCF_012295235.1 Primulina huaijiensis
AAGGTAGTGACCTTCAAAGCAAGACTGGTTGCAAAAGGTTATACTCAAAGGCAAGGGGTTGACTATGAGGAAACTTTTTCACCAGTTGCTATGTTTAAGTCCATTAGAATACTACTAGCCATAGCAGCATGGTATGACTATGAGATATGGCAAATGGATGTAAAGACTGCATTTCTCAATGGAGACATCAAAGAAGAAATTTATATGTCTCAACCTGAGGGATACACATCAGTAGGAAGTGAACATAAGGTATGCAAACTTCAAAGATCAATTTATGGTCTCAAGCAGGCGTCAAGGAGTTGGAACCTCAGATTTGATAGCACTATCAAAGAGTTTGGTTTTGCTAAGAATCCCGAGGAACCATGTGTGTACAAGAAAGCTAGTGGGAGTGCAGTGACATTCCTAATACTTTATGTTGATGATATCCTGCTCATTGGGAATGATGTAGGATTACTGCAATCAACTAAAGTATGGTTGGCCAGTAAATTCTCCATGAAGGACATGGGTGAAGCATCTTATGTATTGGCGATGGCGTACCATTCGTTTGTGGGCTCTAATGGAGCGGTCAATAGGGCAGATTCCGGTATGGGCTGCGAGGCGAATTTGGGGTAAATGCAGGAGGATCCGAGGAAGAGGAGTTTAATAGTATTGTGTTTGAAGGCGGAGGTAATGACGTTGGTCTGGATTTGGAGGTTTATGGTGATGAAATCTGCAGGGTAGGTGTTGTTCGCGTGGATCCCGCCGACTTTTGCGGCGGCCATGATGACATAGTTGGGTTTGTGAGCGGCGAAGAAGGCGTCCACCGAGGATTGGGATGTGAGGTCGAGCTCCGAGTGGGTTCTGAGGAGGAGATTGGCGTAGCCGAGGAAACGGAGCTTGCGAACCACGGCGGATCCCACCAGACCGCGGTGTCCAGTGACCAATATGGTGGCGGATTTGTCAATTGGGGTTGGGTCCATGGCGCTGGCCGCCGATGGAGAATGGTGATTGTTGAATTTCACCTGGAATTTTCACCCATTACAACAAATTTCTTAAAAACTTAATAAAATAATGGGAAATTGAGGATCAGTCCCCAGCCGTCGTTTTTTTTAGTGTTAAGTCCCTGGGTACTTTTTTAGTACCACATTTCCATATGAAGTGTACCACATTTTCACATGAAGTGTACCACAATTTGTATGACATAGTACCACAATTTTGTGGGTAGGGAGTGAACCCAAAGAAATGTTTTGATTGGGGATTTTTCAACAACTTCCCCAAAAAATAACGTTAAAAAAAAGTTAACAAATTAACGAGTCAGGAGGCGTGATTTAAATTTTTTTTTTAAAAAAAAGCAAGTCACGTTTCTTCAAAAGGCGTGACACGTTAATTTGGGGGCTAAATTTGAAAGTGATCTTATCATCGGGACTGATGTATCTTGCAAGTTTAGTGTATGACAGGATTATTGTTATGATTGGTTAGGTTTTATGCCACTTCAGGCAGACTTCAAATCCAATAGTTTAAAATTGACTATTCTGTACTTACACTGTACACAAACAATTATTGATGAAAACAGTACAGACATAGAAGTGGCACAATACTCACGATGTGTTGCGATGTTGGTTATCGGTGGGTGTATGTTACCCGATTCTGAAGGTTGTGCGGTGAAACTGTTGTATTTGCATTTTCTGCAAGATATGCGTAAGGTTCGTAGTTATAGTTGGGCAAGTGCTGTACTTGCATATTTATATCACGAATTGTGTTCCGCCTCTGTGTCAGGAAAACAAGAAATCGCAGGCCCTTTATACATATTACATATTGCAGGTATATTTATTATAATTTTTATTTCAATATATACTCTATTTATACACATTTATTAAACTCAATTGTTTTGTAGATTTGGGCATGGTCAAGAATGATTCCTCTATGTCCTGACCGCTTAGGATACAACCTCATCACTCGACCTGAAAATGAAAACAACGGTGATAATATTCTTCCAATTCCACCACACGGAACAAGGTAATAAATGCAACATATGATATAATATTGATAACGTCATCTTTATTTTATAGTATTACGAATTTAATGTGCATACAGATGGAAGAATGTATTCACGTGGACACATACACCTACACATTCTGTGCGAATCATTCGTGATGTACTTGACAAGATGGGAGATAGTCAGGTGTTTACATTACATAAAATATAAATTTCGTATATGTCATATATTATCGCTTGGGTACATGATTCGTTTTTTCATTATTTATAGTTCAATGGCTTGTTTACGACCTCGAAGCTGTGGATGTTTTGTCATTGTCCTTAGAATGCAGACATCCCACTCTCCGGCGAAGTGTGTGCCCATTGATATGTTTTCACATTGTGGAGATGCATCGCCCAAATCGAGTTCTTCGGCAATTTGGAATGTCACAAAACATTCCAATATCAGCACTTGATGTAGATCATTTACATGAATGCTCGAGACGAGGACGAAAAAATTACGATTGGGTCAAACATCATAGACTGATGGTGGATGCGTGGGAAAAACGTCATAATCTGATTGTTGATAGTGATTTGGTTGAAAATTATAGCATGAGATATGATTATGAGACATGGTATGATTCTATAACTCGACGTTTCATATCTCTTATAGAGCCTCAAAAAATCGATTACGGTTATCAGCCCGGAGATGCATATTTCAGACGTAT
Organism: Primulina huaijiensis; assembly: GCF_012295235.1. Classification (NCBI taxonomy): domain Eukaryota; kingdom Viridiplantae; phylum Streptophyta; class Magnoliopsida; order Lamiales; family Gesneriaceae; genus Primulina; species Primulina huaijiensis. The sequence goes on from NC_133322.1 coordinate 3,913,551, forward strand.
TGTGGTAAGTGCTTGGTAAACAATTTATTTTCAACACTTTGCATTATTCTATTACAATTTATTATGCATGTGTTTGATAAGTTTTTTATTTTTATTTTATAATAGAGAGATGAGACATCAAATTTGAAGAATTTGTTTGGAGGACTCTCTGTTGATGATCAACCGTGTGAAGCATTAGCTGAAGTTGTTAAAAAAACTATCCAGACCTGTGATTTACTGTATGAAATGTCCTTTAGAACACCCGAGCAACAACATCATCATGCTAGGTCTTCAAACAGAAGGCGACGACTAAGAGATGATGATGATGTAGCCGATGAACAATCATTCTCGACCCCTGACTGGCGACAAAGCATGAGTACACAATCTCCGACGACTCATTCCTGGCCTCACAGCTCACATGGTACATGTTTTTATTATCTAACTACTTTGTTTAAATTCACATTAATGGTTCTTATTCAACAATATATTTATTTCACTTTCAGTGGATGATTCTTCGCATGGTACGACTACACAGTTGCTCGTAACTCTTGGTTGGGCTTCCATTTCACATGGTACATTTTTAAATATCAACGCAATTTCTTTATATTATCGAAGTATATGTTTATTTCTACCTCCATGTACTTATTGGACATCATATTTTTTGAACTATCAGGAGAGGATACTTCGCATGGAGATTCTGTATTTCAAGCTCCACATCATTCCTATAGTGTGCCTTCCTCGTATGCTAATTGGCCAAATAAGGATTCTTTCAATGTTTCTTTTGGGTTAGGTACTTCGCGAACGGATAATGAATTTCAAACTCCACAGCAGGCTTACGAACGTTCATTTACGGAACTCTTATTTGACGGTCATCTCCAGCAGTACGAAGAAATCCGCCCAAATTATAACATATCACCAATTTCATACTTGGGATATTCTCATCCTCAATCACCAGGTCAGGTTCCCCTGAACATTGATATGAACGAGTCTGCCAACGTCCGAGTGAATGTTAATGAAGAAGAAGAAGTTGAAGCCCCACAGTTGGTGCGTAAAAGTAAACGAATCCCAAAGCCACGTGATTGTGGGACTGGACATCACTTGGGTAGGAAGAAAAGATAAAATATTTAAATGCATAAGTTATGTATATTGAATACAAGTAAATCTATTTGTTTTGAGTTTCAAATAATTTATTTGTTTTTTTTTCTAACGACATTAGATTGTGTAGCTATAATAAATAAGATACGTATGTTTTAAATATGATATGATAAATATATATTTGTTGATACACAATCTATAATTAGGAAATATTGATGATGTTGTAAACTAAAATACAAAACGAGATGACTTTACACAACAAATAACATATAGACACCTAAATTAAAAACAACATATGACATAGGATCCAATTTAAACAAACAAACTGTTCGATTAAGATATAAGAATTAGCAAGATACAAGGAAAAACATACAATTACAATTGTAACACATTGAATTTCATAGTGTTCCTTCAAACCTGCAACCAATCAACACGTACACACTTAAATAAGATATTATTTTTTCATTATGAATGAAATATAAAATAAAAAAATAAAAAAATTACCTTTACATGTTCTGATTACGACGTTGTTGTGTTGAGCTTTCTCGCTGGATGTGTTGCCTTTCTCGTGTGGAAGGTCGGTCCATCTCATTTCTAATTCTTGTAGTTCGGTCTCTCCCTTTTCTCCTTCTTTGACGCCTATTCGGGTTGTGACATAATTCGAATGTTGGTTCATCCCAATATTCCTCATCGGCAATTGGACGAAATCTTCCCTCGTACGTGTCTACGTATTCACTCATCTGAAACAAACGTTGTACAAATTGCGTAGGATCTACTCAATACCATTTGGCGGTACATATTGCATGTGAACACGGAATTCCAAAGATAGTCCATTTTCCGCATAAGCATTCATTAAGACTAAGGGTCACAACCTGTACACGTTCACCCCGACCTTGTCGCCCTCCCGTAACAACAGATGTCGATTGGTCTCTAATCTCGGTACGAACAACAGTGTGTTCACTAGATCTCGAAGACCATTTCTCGTACAATCGAAAAGCGTAATCAGGCCAAGGCTGATTGCTCTGAATCATACGTTGCATTCGTGTGATACGATCGATGAAATACTGCACACAACGATTGAATGTCAACTGAACTAACGTTGATACAGGAAGTCGACGAGCACCCTTCAGAACAGAATTAAGACACTCTGACATGTTGGTCGTCATAACCCCACGTCGCCATCCCCCATCGTGAGCAAGAGTCCATTTGTGTTTATCAATTTCAGAGAGATAAACAAAAGCTCTCGATTCGAGATTTTTAATTTCATCCATGATGGCATCAAATCTACGTATTTGATGTTGTGTGCCTGCTTTCCAACATAGATCTTTTAGGTGCACATTTTTGAAATGTGTATTGAAATTAGAACATACGTGTCTAAGACAAAAACGATGTATGCCACGTGGATGTCTAAAATCGGGTATCTCTTCAACAACATTAATGATTCCACGATGTCTATCGGAGATAAGGCACACACCTGTTGATCCTCGAACCACATGCTTGCATAGAAGTTCCAAAAACCACTTCCAGGAGTCGTATGTTTCCTCATCGACTATGGCAAATGCTAAGGGTAAGATTTGGTTGTTTCCATCTAAACCCACAGCTATAAGCATCTTGTGCTTATACTTCGTATATAAATAAGTACCATCAACACTAATTATTTTTCGACAATGTGCGAACCCATCTATACATGGTCGGAAGACCCAAAACACGTAGTTTAACACCTTCAATTGAGAATTGTATCTCGGTAAATGGTTCCACTCTACAATAGTGCCTGGATTGTACTTCACAAGGGCACCCATGTACCTTGGCAAAAGACGTACTGAACTCTCCCATGTATCATATACATTTTCCACCGCCCGCTTTAAACTGTACCATGTCTTACCATATAAGATTTGATAATTATATCGATCTTTCACAAGCTGGATAACATATTTAATCTCATACGAAGGATCACACCGAACAATACCGACAAGTGCTTTTGCAATCATATTTTTGTCCAAGTTATGGTGGTCTAACCCCACCTGGCTAGACATACATGTATGTGGACCACCATATTTCGTGATCTTGAAATACCCAAATTTTGATTTTAACGATGCACGAAGACCCCATCTACAGTTGATATTTGAATGTTTATTTTTACAACTAACTTTCCACAAAGTCTTTGTACTCTCCACAACTTGATACTCACGTCGAGTAATTCTAACTGAAAAGTCCTTAACTGCTGCTATCAAATGCTTTTTATCTTTAAAAACCATGTTCGTGCAAAGTTCTCCTCTATCTGCGTTGTAATAACTCAAATTCGATGCAGATGGAATTCCAACAGAATCAGGGCGTTGCTCATCATATATTGTACTAAAGAATTGAGGTACGTCATATAAAGATTGACCGACAGGCGGGACAGAAAATGGTAATGCATCGGGTCGGGGTTCAAGATTTGAAATGCCTTCAAAAGGATATGCATGCATAGGATCACTGATGTCAGTATGAGATGGACCAATATCAGCAAATGTGGCATTTTCGTCTTCATGCTCATCTTCATCTGTTTCACTTGTAGTTGTATCAGGTTCAGCAAATATTTCAGTGGCGTTAAGGTGAACATCTAATTACAACTCACGTGATCTTTGTTCATCCTGTACGACAGGTGTCAGTCCATGACCCGATCCAGTACGATGTGCACTCAGTGAACAATCCAAACCTACTTGATTTGTGTCAACTGAGTATCATCCTCTTGCACCAGAATCCCATCCTCGTGCGAAAATCGGCCAACTAACATTTTCTTCTACGGTGTCAGTAATATACCGATCCCATCCCCCAGTCCAATCATGCGAATTAAATCGATTTTCATCTATTGGTTCGAAAAAAGCAGCAGCGGAAGTACCAACTTCATCATGAAATCCCATCGAATTGAACCCTTCAGTTATACATGGAATGTATGATTCAGGAACCTCAACATCTACATTATGCTCAAGGAAATCCTTTTCGATATGCAATTCAATACACTGCATTTCGTTAATAGAATCCAGCATAAACTGTAAATTGTTGTCATCATTGATGTCAATATGCACTTCTACGCAATGTGACTTATCCATGTAGGAATATTTTGTTGACAATTTTAAATTAAATTTTGAACTTTCAATACTTGTCAGAGGGTATACTATTTCTTTCAACTCGTGCAAATGAATAGATCTTGGTATTTGTGTTGCCCTCAATGCAGTGGTACTATATTTTACGGTGTGATGTCCTATAATAACATTACCACCTACGAATAAAAGCACCGGCACACTGTCCATTCCTATAAAAAAAAATTCAATAGGTCACACAAAATAAAAAGGTGATAATAAATTTTTTAAATTTTCAATTGAATAATAAAATGTGAAATATAACAAAATAATACACTATAAAAATTAATTTACATATGCTTTCATTTTTATTAAGAATAATTATAATAATAATGATGATAATGCTTATTTTGTTTTACTGAACAACTACTATCAATAATATTATTATTTTTTATTTAGTAAGTAAGTAATAATAAAAATAATTATGATAATAAATTTCATACTAAATAGGAAAAAAAATTAATAGTAAAATCATTTATATGTATATTTTTTTAATAAAGTTTTTAGAAATAATAAATTTTATTTTAGTTATGTAAAATAATAATAGGTCCTACTAAATACAAATTAAGTTAATAATAAAATCATACTACTTATTTTTATTTAATAAATTAATAAAAAAATTTATAATAATAGATTTTATGTTATTTGTGTAAAATAAATCAAGCGTAATATTTTTTTTATAACATACCTAAATAAAACAAAAACCATAAGAATTACAATTGTAAGTGTTATTTTTATTATAAAATAAAAAATCGTATTTCTTATTTATATCTTACAAGTTAATTATAATAAAATAATATTTTAATAATAGTAAGTTTTCACAAATACGCACGTGGAATGAAATAATAATTAAATAAATTAATNCATTTAAGTACTTAAAAACAATATTAACCGTATTTATAATAAAAATATTTATATTATTTGTGTAAAATAAATTAATCTTTATACTATTTTTTTTAAAAAATACTATCAATATAAAACATTGAAGAAAACGTATTGTTATTATCATTTGCATAATATAAAATAATAAGAATAACTGATAATACATAGAAACATAATTAAACATTTTAATCATAAACTCGAAACGTAAGATTATGATAAATTCATAATTTATATTCGAATACTCAAGTAAGGTTTACCTCAAATAGAAGTTCAAAATCAAAATTTTATCTGAAAATATATAATCACAAATAAATAAATTAACGGTTTTAATCAAACGTCGAATGAAAAACTTATTTTAAAGCGTACAAACCTCGTGTGCTGAAATTCAATGACTTAATCGAACATCGAACGAAAATCCACAAGGAATGACCAATAACGATACATTTAAACCTCAGAGAAATGAAGCACAAGAATAATACATTTGAAACGAAGGCAAATGATATATAAGCAAATTTTCAGATAAAAAATACGCCATGTTAGTCTTCATCAGTGATACATCAAATCACTATAATACATGCTTTTTAATCATAAATTTTTTTAACGTCTTCTTTGTGAAATAAAAGAAAGAAACATGCATTATTGACTGCATTGGATCGTCGGTGTTTCAGATGACAGACTTCCTCCACCATCCTCTACCACCAGCGTCCAGCAAATATTTTTTTTAAAAAAAACACTACGGTTCGATAGGCGTGACTTACTTAAAAAAAGAAAGTCATTGACTTGCTTTTTTTTTTATAAAAAAAAATTATTAAAGGCAAGCTTTTAAAAAAAAAAAATAATTAAGTCACGCCTGAAGAGGCGTGANATTACTTATATTGAAATATCATCACATAAAAAATTACGGTGTTGAAAGGATCAAAATCGATGGTAAAAAAACAATCACATAATTACTCGTATATAGAAAAGTAAAACGATCATACCCCGACGACTAGATTTCACTACAAATGTGCTTACGCGTATATATTTCAACCGAGGAGATATTGGCATAATACAAACTCTGAAGCTAAACTAGTGCAAAATAAGCATTTGCATACAATAAAAATGGCAAATTTATCCGGAAATCATGAGCCCGATCTCTGTGGACCATTTTTACGTGAGTTTCCTCTTTCCCTTCCGTATAGCAGCAGCTCTAACGGCAGCAGTATCACCACTTTCAGGAGAGTCTTCAACGACGACTTGCTCCTGCATAACTAAACCTCGATTCCGGGACAATTTTCTTATAGGTGTTGTGGGTGGTGCCGCTTCAGCTTCTTCAGCTACTAAATTTGGTTGAGTACTACTAGGATGACTTACTTTACGTCTATGTGGCATTAGTTCATCTCCAACCCCAACAGAAGCCAACATTAACTGCAAGACAACATTATCAGAAAACTTGTAGGTAGATGATATATTGCATTTTTGCATTTTGCAGGGGAAAAGGGGTTGTTGTTCCATCTTCCATTTAATTATGTCATCTTAGTGGTGACAATTGGATGTTCTCAATATCTAGAGGTGTAATAAAAAATAATGGCAAGTTAAAACTTCAAGTATTACTTAAGTACCTTCCAGTCTTTAAAATCGAATCTGAATATAAAATGGCTATAAGAGGCCTCCCCAGAAAGAATTGCATTGGCACTAGGAGCATTCCTTGGGGCTGAAAGGAATAATGACTCCAATTAGATTTTTTTTTAAATGAGACATGGAAAATTGATACGAAAAAGAGGATTGATCAGTTACATCATCGGGAAATAAATAACTTACAAACTAAATGACATCCGTCTTCATCAACTGCTACCTCCACCCGTCCATCTTTAATCAGGAAAGATAGAGCGAACAAATTTTCTACAGTCTGTGCGAAAGAATTTCTGTTTATTATCAAATTTTCAAGCTTGCAGTTCCGATTTCTTCTCAGAATATCAAACATTATAGCCATATTCTTATCTGTGTCGGTCTTCTCCTTCCTAACAGAATCATCAAGCTGCAGAAAGAAATTTTCAGTTTAAAGGATATGATAATAGCCTCAGTACTATCTACCCAGAATGGAGATGGATGCTGCAGTTTATATACATAGGTAAATATAATCATCTGGAGGTCCAAAGAAATGACCGAAAATCGACAAAACTTCAGTGCGTTGGTTCGCAGTTCCATTACCATCCCTCATACATATTCATGATATGGCACACAAGGGAAACAAGAGAACAGAGCAATATAAGCAATGATAGCATGATACTGTAGAGCCCAACTTCAAAAAAATACCTCTTCAGGACGAATGTCTACCGTTAGCATTGTACGCTTTCTATGAACCACAGTTTTACGCTGTTTCATTTCGGTATTCATGGGCCCAACCCTGTCAGTGGTTAAAGATAAGATAAATAAATATCATGCAGATTCAAAAAAGGGTGCGAAGGAGAAGAACAATGGGGAATGGTACTACTGATAATTACATCGTACAGCAACCAGGGGCACTTCGGAAAACATGCGAGACCAAGTGTCCAATTTCTTTCCAGTTAATCAAATTTCTACCATCATATTCTTGACTGCTTGCTACACCTTGTTGCCCCAAATCCCTCAGCAGAAGACAACTAACAAAGTCGGAAGGAGTCCTGCCTTCATTTCTATATGCTTTGACTGAGGACACAAATGTGTTTGTGATGTCAAACAGGGCTTCTGCATCTGCAACTTGTTCCCTGGGTTTTTGTACTGAAAGGAAATATAGAAAAGCCAAATATTTAGCCAAAATTAGTAGTAAAATAATTTTTTTTAAAAAAAGTAAATCTAAGTTAAATGCAAAATAAAAAGCAACCAACGTATTTTCACAATATTCCTACACCAAAACATGCATAATACAAATTTCAATCAAGAATAATTGACTGAAAAAGTGCTGCAGGTCAATAATTCAAGACAGAAATCAATCTAAGTGCTGTTCTAATTATTACTTTGTTGCAGAGGCCAAAAACTGTCAAAAGTGCAACCAAACAAATTATAATGTGCAAAATAATGCAACTAAAAAACAACTTCGCCCACCATACCTAGCTGATGCAAGCTATCAACTTCATCAATCATCAGTTTGAACTTATCAGCATCAACCTTTGACATATCATCTCTTTCATCTGCATAAGAAAATAAAGCCATCAATTAATTAAATTAAAGTAATTAAATAAACAGCTATTTTATCTGCACGCACTCGATTTACATGAGAATTTAGTAATTTAGTTCTTACTGCATACATCCAAGACAAAGATGCAAGCTTTCCAAGAGAAAAAGCACCACTGGAAATACCTTAATTTAACTAAATAAGCTATGCACCCTTATTGCATAAAGACAAAATTCACTGCCCAACATGAAGATCCAGATGGATCAGACTTAAGCTCAATTTGCTAAATTACAAATCAGACAACAAATTTCTTATTAGATAAATCGGAGCTTGGTTTGATAAGCTATGCAATGATAAATCAAAATGGGTTACACAAAAAGATAAGTCATTTTCAACTGAACTAAATGTAGTATTAGATTATTTTGACAAAATAATCACTCCAAGTTCATACAAAAGTTCGAGTTTGACAAGAAATCAAAAGAAAATTACCATCATGTTGCTTGGTTCTCAATATATTCACAATCCAGACATAAAAAAGAGAACTAAGTAAAAAAACTGCATACCAAAACTAATACCACTCACTCCCCCACCGCCACAAAAACAGAGAGAATCAATCTCTTCACAAAAACACAAATGTTAAGTAGATAGAGATAGTAACGAAAACCTTTACAGATCCAATATTACGTGTGATAATCGAGGAGGCTCATACAGGGATTTGAACTTAAGAGAAAGGGCTATGAAACAAAAATAAATAAGTCCGGAAGAGCTAAAATCACCACTAATCCGATTCTTAAATCTGAGGTATTTCGACCGAAGCACCCTGCGTTCAACAGTAGTATCTTCAGGGCCGCCGTTATTTGTTGTACACCCTTCACCATTGATGTTCTGCGCACTGCTGCGAGTTAATCGACCACCGTTGCTAATCGGTTCCTTCTTCAGAGTTCTCACCATTGATTATAATTCATAAAATTAGGGTTATGGGATCAAAAATTAAAACACGAATATAATGAATTGGTGAGATAAAATCGAGAAACCCAAAAATCGAAGAAAACGTTAAAATTAGTGATTTGAAAAGTGTGGTGGGAATAATGGAAAGGAGAGGTTTTGTTCGAAATTTTTGAAAGAGCTCTCTCGTCTTGGCAGGGCCTTTTCATTATTTTTTTAAATATATTTAATTTAATAATTAAATAAATAAATAAATAAATCAGTTTGATAATAATAATAAAAAAAAACAATTTAAGAAATGGAAAACTCCCAGCTCGACGAGTATGAAATACGCTTGTTGCCTTCGTAAAATCAAGCACAATTTCAATGCAATTAAGGTACATATAGCAATTTTCGCTACCAATGGGATCAAATTAGGTATCAAACAATTCATCAAGGAGGTAGTTTGGATGGTAGATGGTAGTGAACTTCTACCACTGGAGTCCGAAGTTCAATTTCTCCCTGTCTCATTTCTAGACATTCCTCTCAGTTCTATCTTACAATACAGAACTTGTCCAATGTGGTTTACCTGATCCACTCGAATGTCAACGGTCTCGATCAGAGCCAGATTTTCAACCACGACGTGTGAATCTGCGCTCCCAACTATATCATTCAGTCGCTTATATACCGACTTTGATCTATTTTATCGGGTTTTGAAAAACCTAAGAACTAGGGCTAAACTTGTCCAGTATGATTTACCTGATCCACTCGAACGTCAACGGTCTCGATCAGAGCCAGATTTTCAACCACGACGTGTGAATCTGCGCTCCCAACTATATCATTCAGTCGCTTATATACCGACTTTGATCTATTTATTATCGGGTTTTGAAAAACCTAAGAACTAGGGCTGAACTTGTCCAGTGTGGTTTACCTGATCCAATCGAATGTCAACGGTCTCGATCAGAGCCAGATTTTCAACCACGACGTGTGAATCTGCGCTCCCAACTATATCATTCAGTCGCTTATATACCGACTTTGATCTATTTTATCGGGTTTTGAAAAACCTAAGATCTAGTGCAGACGGACTCATAACCAAGTATCTTCGATGGATTGTCCATAGGTCATTAATTAAGACACATGATAAGAATATAATGATATTTTTCCTGTTATTGTTCTCAAACTCGACTCATTTGTACCTCTAAATCACATAGTCGGAGGTATAGTTTGATCTCCTTGGAGCCAAAAATGTACACAAGAAGAAGTCATTTAATTTTTTTAAAAATTTTTGAGAGGTAGTCGATATCCAAAATTTTCACCAACTAGACTAGATATAAAAAAAATCGAGAATTTATAAATTATTCCTAGAAATGTTTCTCATTCTTTAAAATACTAAGAATCCTTGTTGGAATTAAGCAAATTAAAAACAAAATTTTGTACATCTCCTTGATGTTTTATTAATGTCTAGATATCCTTGTTTTATTCTTGGTGCTACCCATTAGGTGAACATAGTTTCAAAGCCCTATTCAACTTTTGTCCCAAAATAAAATCATTAAACAAGTTTGACTTATTAGCTAGAAGTGTGGCTTTCTTGGGGAAAGCCACATGCTTCAATTAATGGACATTTTGTGAAAAATTAATTAAGCATAATTTTATTAATATTATATTTCTAAAGCATTAATTATTTTTCTGAATTTGATAAAGAAAAAATTGCACAATCTTGGGGGAATCACGTAGAAGTCGCTGCATTTCTTGCCAATACATAGTCTACACTCCAATTGCATGCTCCTAAAATTAGAAAATTATATTTTTAGTCTATTAATTTATGTATTTTTTTTTAAAATTTTGATAATGTTATCGATCAATATATAGTTTTAGTCTACTAGTTAACAATTTTCTATTTTGTTAATTTTTTATCAGAATATTGACGTGGTGTTAGATCGGAAAATGATTGTATGTCACCGAAAATTGCTTGTTTGGCCCTATACAAAAACGTCAAAAATTTTATGAAAAAAAGACTAAAGTTGGAAAAAACAGTATAAGTAGTAGATTAAGATCGTGATTGACTGACCAAATACGAAAAACGTATTGGTTTCGGACAAAAAATGAAATTTATCGTCCTAAAATTATAGGGAGACTTAATTGTTCTGAGTTCGAAAGAAATTGAATTGGTAATCTTTATATTGAACAAATATTTTAAAACTTATGTAAATTTTTTACTATTTCCGCAATATATTATATCTATATAATTAATTAACTAAAAAGCGAGGCATTTCTAGACTTCACCATATTATATTTTATAAAATTATCCTCATTAAACTGGAACAGCTCATGATATATTCATGAACAACGAAGAACAATACCCAAAAAAAAACACAATTTATTATAATAAAAAATAAATAAAAACTAACTAAATTAAAACAAAAACACTCTTTATAAATATATATTTTTTACATAAATATTTATAGGAAAATTGTAGCCTGATTATATTACATGCAATGCATGAATCATGATCCAATGTATTATTTATTATTGAATATTATAATAAATCGATGTCACAAAATACAAGAAGATAGGTTTAATCTTTCAATTAAGATCAAGCAAACCTAATTAATGATTAACATATTTGATTAGTTTTAAATATGTGTTGGATTTGGAAATCACATGCTAAGCACCACAACCTGAAATATTAATTTAATCACATATTTAATTGATTGGCTAATAGAATTGCAAAGATTTCAATCACTGGAAACATTAGTCAATCACCTTCCACATGATTAATTTTGTGGTCTCCAAATTCCAACAATAGAATAAATTAAATGCCGCCTTTCCCCTCATAAAAGCTATAGATCTCAATTATTAAATTAATATGGGTAATTTATATTATCAAATTTGAATAATTAAATATATAAAATTTGGAAAAAACTTATATGAGAAGGTCTCACGGGTCGTATTTTGTGAGACAGATCTCTTATTTGAGTCATCCATGAAAAAATATTACTTTTTATGCTAAGAATAATATTTTTTATTGTGAATATCGGTAAAGTTGACACGTTTCACAGATAAAGATCTATGAGACCGTCTCACAAGAGATCTACTCATAAAATTTTGAGGATCATCATGCCTAGACATGAAAATTAGTGGGGAGAAAATGCATTAATAATTTAATATATATATATATATATATCAAGAATCCAACTATCTATAGATATATACACGTTAAAATCTCACTATATATCTATAGATAGTTGGATTCTTGATCAAAATGAAGCACCAAACCCTAGCATTAAGCTTGGCTATGGTTTTAGTATTCCTTATTATCTCCTTATTTTTTCAAGTTAAAAGCCCAGATGAGAGATCAATCATACAACCAAGAAAACTGTTGTTTTCCTCTTCGTCGTCTAATTATTATTCACACATCAATGGAGCCAAGAAACAGACCAAGAAAGCTGTGGAGCAGAGCCTGAGGAAGACTCCGGCGAGCATTCCAAATCCTACGCAGAACTGATACTATAGTTCGCAATGGCTGCAGCTAGTAAACATGTTACTTTTGATTCGAGGGTGCAGGAGTTTTCGTTATGCGGCTATTTATCGATCCTATCTTTGAACATTTTTATAAAGGATCTCATGTTACAGATGAAGGTTTTAATCATGATGATAGATATAATTCGTTATGGTATTCTGATTTGTCGAGTTAATTGTGGTTTGATTTTGAAGTTATACGCTCATGAAAAAATTTCTTGATCCAGTTATATTCCGGCATGAGGATCAATTGATTCGCTTGAATTAATTGGCATGGTGTTCGTATTTAATTGGAGAACACACATTAAAAAACATGGTGTCCCACATTCTTTGACGAATATCGTCTTATGCCATTAAATTTAGCGAACTGTACTATTTACCTTAAGCGGATCAAAGCTAACTACTGCATGTGAGGCCATCTTCAAAACTACACCAATTCACCAAATATTCTTTCAACGGAGGCCGCGCTATTTTCGTTCCTATGCGCGCAGAGGTCCCTTTTTTTTAAAATTTTTTATAATTTTTTTATTGTATTTATTATAAATATTTGTATCAAAAATTATAAATATTATTTAAATAATAGTATAATATTTATTTTTTATTTTAATAATTAGATATTTAATCATAAAAATTTTAAAAAACAAATAATTGTCGATTATAAAATATTTATTTATTTATGTTAATTATTAATAATTAGTCTCTAATTATTAACAATTAAATAATAATAAATTTATTGATAATAAAACATTAGTCATAATTAAAAATATATTAAATAAAATATAATAATTAATATATGTAAAATAAAAAGAATATTTCGAAAATATTCTTTTTTAAAATTATCTATAATAATCCATCATTTAAAATTTAATTTAATGTTTTAACATTATATATACTTTTTTCCGATAATTCTTTGTAATTTAGTTTAGATTGTAAAATTAAATTATGAAGAATATTCTAGATTAGGGATCATGTAAGAACTGTGTAGAAGCTAAGTCGTGATATATTTTTTGAACCTCCTTTTATAAATATCTTACCAAATATCTATGGAATATTCTCGGATATTTCTACAGACTGAATCGCCACCATAGGAGATAGATCAGATCTCGTCCATCCATTTTTAGGGTAGAGTAGTATAAATAATTAGCATATGATTTCATTTTTAACCATCACCCAAAATTCTCAAGTTATGATAGTAATACATTTTCCCTCTAATGCTTCTTGATTATTTTCATGTTCTTACTCACTTTGGATTTGGATTTGGATTTTTAATTCATAGATTTGGAATTTTATATGGGTGTTTGCTAAAGTTTTAAATGTAGTTTGGAATTTGATTTAACTATTAATTCATTTTATATTATAAAATCTTGTATTTTGTTTTTAAAAATGATTTATTATTAACAATATTTATATAAATATTCTTATTTTTTTTTATCAAGAAAAAAAATTTATTTTCGAACATATAAAAAATATTTTTAATTGAACAATTTTTTAAATAAATGTAAAAATTATAAAGTTTATCATTAAAAAAATTTGTCAAATTTTGATAAATTAAGTTTTTACTATTAAAACAACAAATTTTTTTAATAGAAATTTCTTATTTATAGGATTTTTAAATATAAAATATTTAAAATTGATATTGAAATAATTTTCTAAAAAAATATATATGATATAAATGTTTATGAATTGATAATATGTATTTTTGGATAAATAGTACTTTATAAAATTTGAGAAGAATATTAAAAAAAGTAGGAGCAAGTTATAAAAATTTATTAGTAAAAATAATTTTATTTCTTTTTATGATCCAAGTTTCATGAAATCCCTTGAAATCTTACTTATTTTGTAAAGATTTCACCTAGTTAAATCAAATCCCATCAAATTTCATCAAATATCAATCCCATTCTGAAATTTCATATATTTTCAGACATTAAAAATGATATTTTCAATTCTAAATCTCACCAAATCTTCTTGAATTCCATGATTCCAAAACATAATGTTTAGGTTGTCACCTTATCAATTTCTTTCTTTTGTTTTAAGAAATTTTCCTTTTTATTAAATAAAATTTATGATGAATTTCACAATGAAGAATAAAACAAAATATAAAGTTGTTTATTTATTTAAAATATTTGGGTCAAATTCAATTTGAACACCACCTTTGTACTCAACAAATTCCTTTCTTTTTCGAATTCTTCATATATACACTGACCTCATCTGGACGAAAAACAATTATTAATATCACATATTCAAAGTTTGGTGGTTAGGTTCACATTCTTGTGCATTTGTAAAACTAATGGTGAAATTTAATGTTATGGATAAAAATTTAATTTCCATTCTTATGCATCTGTAAAACTAATGGTGAAATTTAATGTTATGAATACAAATTTAAAATTTTTAAAAATGAGTAGATGAGATGATATAAAATGAGTCCCCTGAAATGGTCAATTTCAGGGTGTTCAATTATATATGAATTATCAGTTAGCACAATTATATTATGAATCCATTTTGCAGTATATATCCAATAATCCACTGTATGTAAAATTTAGAGAATACACATGACTTAAATTGGATAGATGATGTATTCCAACAAAATGACACGAGGTTTGTCATGGTAAAAAAATAAATCCAACTATATCTTAATATTATATAATCCATTATTTTAACATATCAAGTGATGCTCCATTTTTTTCAAGAAGTTCGATCTGCTTTTGTGTCAAAAACTTTATTATGTTTAATCTATAATGTTTGTATATTTGATTCAGACAATTATAGCGTGTTGATAAACTTCAAGTATGTTTATAATTTTTGTCACGCCCCGAAACTCGGGATTGACACCGGCGTTGTTTAACAATCACACGATCGAAACAACAAGCCTTTTGTAGCACAGTATAAACCGAACCAGTTTATATATCATAATTTCAACGAAATAAACATTTTCTTTACAATACCGAAATCCGAAAATGACAGAGTTTAATGCGGAAACGTAAACATAATAAACTTTAAACTTAATCTAAATTCCTCGAGCATTCACCATCCCCAGAACTGTTCGGACTCTTCCTCCTCGAGTTCTTCTTCGGGCTTATCTGGGAAGGGTTGTAAGGAGGTGAGTATTTTGAGAAATACTCAGTAAACGGGGGAATTTCGAACACAACATAAAATTTTATAACATTTTCGAAAACAGAACATATAAATACAGCATGCTTTTCATAATCGTAACATCATATCCATAACATAATAACACTGCGATTTTTCACTTTTAACGGTTTACTGACGTCAGTCCCTAAGTTTTAATCCTCTAAGGGGACGAGGCCATAAAACGGTTCTATCCCACCGTGAAGGACCATATGTTGGAATTCCACCAATATTCAGGGAATCCTCACAATGTCAAAACACAAACGTATCCAAATTTCATAAAAACGTATAGACGGGAGACGGTGCTCGATCGAATTTTTTAAAACCAAGAAAAACGAAATTTCATAGGCATAAAACCGAATTTAAAACAGCCCACTTGCTTTGTTTGAATGCTAAGAAAACGTGGTGGCTTGGCTTCGTGATTAGGGCCGCTTCTTGCTCCTTCTTCGGACAGAACTTCGGCTTAATTTCTTGGACGACTTTGAGTAAATTTTCGGCTTGGGAGAGCTGCTGAATTTCGAAAATATGCAGCAAGGGTTTCGAATTTTGTGGTGTGTGAGTGGCTAGGTATGGTGGACTATTTATAGGTGAAGGGAGGGGAGCCAAATTCGGTACTCAAAAATCATACCAAAACTCATGCCAAATCTCATAGATTGACTCCAATATTCCTTGCAAATTTTCGAAAATCTTGATGCCTAATTAGTGAGATTTATTCCTTGATATCATGCTCTCCATTGGTTTTGAGATTTAGGCTGTTAGCTGGAAAGGATTTTGGTCAACCTTGGGATGATTTAAATTCCATGTACACTAGTATCTATCCACCACAACAATTAGGTATTTAATTTAGGAGGATTTTCGAAAATTCCTAACAATAATCATGCCTTAATTCTTTTAATTTGATATTCAAATCTTGCAAGAATTTTCTTCCAAATTCGAAAATTGCATGCCTTGATGTATTATTATTGACTTGGCAAAACTATATCCAACAATTGATTTCCAAAGTTCATATCTTATTATTATTATTTATACAAAGAATCAAATCCTAAAAAATTTCCTTACAATTTATTAAATACATTATTGAAAATTTTCGGTTCTCACAATTTTTCATCACTTGGCCAGTATTACTGGAAGATGAAGGAATTTGTGTTGCATAATAATAATAATAATAATAATAATAATAATAATAATACTTACTTAAATGACGGAAAATGAAATATTACTAAAAGCTCAAATAATCAAGAACTAAAATCCGACAAAAAAAGGATGAAAAACTTACAAAATCCAAATTATAAATTTTAGAATTATTCGTAATAAAAAGAAAGAAATCAAATAATTAAAAATAGAAAATATGACTTGGTCAAGTTGATTCGGCGGCTATGATGTTTTCTTCAAAATGATGCTTTTTTACACGACTTGAAACGTATAAATATATATTTTAACTTTTTTTTTTGGTACCGTGTCATAAAAAAATTTGTTGATCCAAAATTTTGTAGGAGAATAAAAATTTACACGGCAAGGAATAAATTTTTTAATGAAAACAAAAAATAAATAGTGAAATAAATGTACATATCATGTTCTTTATTTGTTGAAGATATATGTCGACGAGTTGTTATTATGTCGATATTTACGCTATTGTATTTGTTCTTTTTAACTTATGATATGTTTTTACATTTTGTGTTAAAGATTCTTTGGTAGTTCTTATTTTATTACCTTCTTGATCACTATAAAGTGTCATTTGTTAGAACTTTAATCACTTGGGATCCTTTAAAGCTATATTTAATTGGACCAAAAAAAAAAGTTTGGAGTATATTTAGAACTAATCTAATATATAAGGTATTAAAAGTAATCAGCCACTCCCGACTAATTAATTTAGCTCCTTTCTTTAGAATCTAGAGTGGGTCTCACGTGAGACCGTCTCATGGATTTTAATCTGTGAGACGGGTCAACCCTACCCATATTTACAATAAAAAATAATACTCTTAGCATAAAAAGTAATATTTTTTCATGGATGACCCAAATAAGAGACTCGTCTCACAAATACGACCTATGAGACCGTATCACACAAATTTTTGCCTAGAATCTATTAGGAGCTGAAAGCTTCATAATTATTTGTTTTATTATGTTATTCTACTTTAATTTACTTTTCTGCAAGGAATTTTTTACTTTTAAATTGGCATATATTCGAGAAAGGATTTACCATGTTTCTTTTGCAAAGCCATGTCAAATAATAATAATAATAATAATAAATCCTATTTCATTATAAGCCAAATAGATTCAGGCTTTAGAATAATAATTCGTAATAATTGAACAAATTAAAAAAAACATGTTATTTGAATCTGCACAAATCTCAATGATTACACACACAAATTTGAAATTAAGTACTTTTCGATTTCTCCAAAACTCCATGCAATCAATATAGTATTAATTTCACATTAAATTCAAAAGAGAAAAGTAATAAAGTAAAAAGTGAAAATTTCATAAATCTAATCTGATAATCCATTATTATTATAATTAATTAATATTCATATACTTCTAGCCATCATTTCTTGAAATCTTCTGTAAGATTCTTGTTTCTCCAACCTGAACTTCTCATGGCAATCCGCAATGAACAAATCAGCGAGCTTGTCAATCTCGTTAATCCTGCATGAATCCATCTCATTACCTTTCTCCTCAAGCCAATGCAGATACTCCGAAAGCTCCTCGTCGTCGTCGTTTTCTCGAATATTTTTGTACGTCGAAATCGGGTAACTACTCCAAGTGTTTTCAAGCTGCATTACAGGCATGACATGCGAAGAACACCAGTTGTAGTGCAGTCGGAATGAACCAAAGAAGAGCTTCTTCTTCTGCTTACTGCTCTTGCTTAATTTCTTCAAAGGGAATTGCACAAAGTGGATGAACTCTATCTCTTTGAGGTGATGTAGTAGGAACGATTTCGCCTTCGTGAGAGCTCGAGCGAGCCGATAAATATACGAGAACACAAAGGTTTGGAGTAGGGTTTTGTGTTTCATGTAAGTTAAGGAAGAGGGTGGCAGTTTGATGGAGAAAATGTGAAGGGAATGATTGAGGAATTTTGTTGGGGAGGTTGGCTTAGACATTTTAATGTATTTTGAGGGGATTGTGTGTGTTTTTTTTGGTGAATGGGAATGGATTTTATAGAGCATATTGGTTTCCAAAATGGCACAAGGAGTAGGTGATTTACATAAAAGTGCCAACAACTTTGCACATTTTGAATTAGGACTTTTTCTTTCTCTTTGTCCTGTCACAAGGACTCATTGGACCCATGGTCATGCCCACTTTTGAGTCTAAGTAATTGGGTCAATTTTTCCTTCTTATTTTTATAAAAACTTTTATTTCCACTTATTTTAAAGTATTTTTAATATTTTATCTTACATATCTTTGTACGTGAGACGAGTCAATCCCACTCATATATATAATAAAAAGTTATATTCTTTTACGAGTGACTCAAATAGAATATTTATCTCATAAAATTGACATGTAAGATAGATTATCTCGTCATTTTAGTGTCTTAATATTTTCAGATAATTATAGAGGTGAAAAGAGAGAAAAAATAATGCTTGGGTCCCCAAGTCTTGCGGCAGAGGTTTAGGAATGAAAATCAAGCAATCTAATGTCAGAGACTCGAGGAGATAAATAAGCCAGATTCGACGCTGTTATATATTGTTTTACAGAAGTAATTTAATTTCTGGCAAAATATCATCTTAAATCAGCTCTATTTCCGCCCTCGAAGATGACAAATTTGGAAATTATATGAATATTAAATTTAAGTGGCTTAAAGAACTCAATTTATTCACAATATTTAATAATATAACTATTTTTCGTAACCGTTTTTGGGAGAAAAAAAAAATAAAAACCCGAGATGATATATGTACGTATTTTCCTACATTTACACTACAGTATAGTATGTAAATTTGATCTTAGCCGTATAGACAATATAGCAGGTAAAGTCGATCCCACCGTGCTGACAGTCATGCAAAATACACACCAGCTGCACGGTAGGATCGATTTTAAATACTATTTGACACATGTCAAGATCCTGTTCGGGCTCAAAATCCAAGGTCTGAACATGATCTTTGACACATATCAAGATCTTAGCTCGTGCAAGTAACGCCTGCACGGATATGATCGATTTTTCCTCGTATAATGTTAGTATATTAGTCGGTGTAAGAGGCTTAGAATATATATTTCTTTTGAAAAATAAAGATATGGAAAAACTGTATTTTGATTATTCGTAATTTTGGTCTTCTATGTTGTCAATAGTCGGTCTTAGTCTCGTATTTTTTGTAATTTTTATCCATTTTATATTGATGTAACACTATACACGTCAGAAAAAAACTAAAATGGCCAAAAAAACAAAGATAGCAAAAATAAGACAAAGAGAAACTTGCAATTTTAACATGTAAGTTGCATGTTTTGAGTTTTAGTCATGTAACTTGTCAAAGTTCGTCTTTCGTCCAATAATTTGATTTTTTTTTTATTTTTTCACCTCAATTCATTTAACTTATCGAATATTTCTTATTTGGTATCGATACTCACCTGTGTTACTCATGTGACGAGAAGCCTATATTAAAAATATTAAAATTTACCTGAATAAAAATAAAGGAAAAAACTAGATTTTCATCCAATTTTGAAATTTGGGTTGTTATTTTTCTTTATTTTCTCCTTTATTTTTATTTGTATGGATTTTAATTTGTATAACACGAGCTTTATTTTTGTCGTGAGTTTTGTAAGAGAGTGTTAATATCAAATAAACAATATTCAATAAGTTAAATGACTTCAAGTGAAAAAGATTTAAAAAATTAAAGTTAATGAATGAAAACTAAATTTTGACAAGTTACATTATCCTGAAATCCAAAATACTTATATGGCTCAAATTGTAATTTTCTTTAGAATGAAATTTAACAATAAAAATTAATATTTTTGGCATAAAAAGTAATATTTTGCACGAGTGACCCTAATAAAACTTTCGTATCACAAAATTGACCCGTGTGACCATCTGACATGATTTTTTTTATGAAAATACAAACATTAGTTAGCATTACATGGTATATTAATATATATTGTATTGTTATGTTGGGTAGAAATCGATTTCCATTATAATTATTAACATCACTTTGAATGGTGTGAACCGATTTCGAAAGCTCAATTAATGCAAAATTTTATTTATTTTATTCCAGTAAACGTACGTTACTGGTACGTTGTCTTATGGATCAATATATAATTTATTTCTTCATAAGAGCTTTGATTAATTAAGTCACGTGTTTTCCGTTAGTTTATGCGCCCAAGAAAATAAACCTTCTACGTTTACTTATTTTTTTACTCCCTCCGACTCAATCTCAATTATATAAGATTTCTTTCTTTTTTTCGGTTATCTTAAATATATATATAGTCTAATTTCTATATTTAATAGTAATATTTTTCTTTGTTTTTACCAAGTCTCGGAAAACATGTAACCATTTTTTGACATGAATTAAGAAAGGATAACATAGGAAGTTTGTTTGTTAATTTTTTTTCACACGATTATTTTCTTAATGAGTAGGTCTCTTGTGAGACGGTCTCACGAATCTTTATCTGTGAGATGTGTCAATCCTACCGATATTACAATAAAAAGTAATATTCTTAGCATAAAAAGTAATATTTTTTCTTGGATGACTAAAATAAGAGATCTGTCTCACAAAATACGACCCGTGAGACCGTCTCACACAAGTTTTTGCCTTTCTTAATTTGTTTGAAAAATCAAACAAGCCTATATATTTGAGACGGAAGAATAATAGGATAAGATAATAATTAAATTAATGCTTGACAATAATAAAATAAATACAATGAATCGTGCATGCCCACATCAAACAATATTGAGGAGACGATATATATATGTAATGAAATCAAGTTGTATATATTGGTGACTAAAGAAGATATCAACTTTTGAATGGCAAAAGCTGTGAAGATACACCGAATCAACCAACACCCTTTTTAGTTTGGAAAACCAAATGAAGTTGTTCACGTTTGGAACACAAATATATATATGTCAATCATTGGAAGCCCTAAATCATGTGTTCATCATAACATAGTAATCGTTTTTAATTAGACATACGCGCCATATTATATATATTATCAATTTTTTTTTACAATTTCTTTCTCAAATCCACATAAACTTTTGTGAGATAAATCTCCTATTTAGGTCACTTATGAAAAAGTATTAGTTATTATTATAAAAATGAGCATGATTGATTCATATCATGAATAAAGATCCGTGAGACTATCTCACAATATACATACTATTTAATATAAGTTCTACCTATAATTGGATATTGGTGATTTAAATAGTTGATTGGTTTTTACGCGATCTTCGTGTATAGAACATCGTATGCAACCGCGCGTATGTAAGTGCTGACATAGGGTTAATTTCTTCCAGCTTCATAACATGATGCAGTTTGTAGATGCAAATGTACTAGGATTTCTACGTCCTATGCATTCATTATATGCACAATGACAACACATGCATGCGTGTATTAGCTCAAGTGTTTCGTGTTCATGTATGAAAGATTTAGCAAATAAATGGTGACGCCATTTGCTAGCTTTGCAGCTTCATGTATGGATTTTACAATATTAATGGTATTTTCTACCTCAGTTTATTATCACGAATTAATTAATTTATTTATTAGGGCTTCAATTAATTAATGATATTTACAGGGAGTGTTGGAAATACATTGTAGACATACGATTTTTTTTTATTTTAATATTTTTCAAGATTAATTAGGAAAAACCAAATATGTTTTAAAAATATTCTTCTTACTTTACTATCTTTTTAATATATATGTAATTTTAAAATCACTATTGTGTTAAAAAAAATAAAAGATATTTATTTAGAGCAAGACACGATTAAAATATTAATTTTTATATTGGACAAATAAAAATATAAACTGATGTCCAATAATAAAACAAACAAACAAATAAATAAATAAAAGATAGAAAAGCCCAGGATGGAGAAATAAATAAGTGATTTGTTTCTAGTAATACCAGAGCATAAAACATTCACAAACAATGCAAAAATCATTCATTCTATTATGACATTAATCTCCATCGTTGCCTCATAGTTTTCCAGATAATTAATGATAATCGCCAATAAGAAGACATCATACTTGGGCTTAGGACCAGAGCCGATCCTAACAATTTTTAAGTCAGAATCTAACTGTAAAAGATACATCTAAATCATAATGTGTGTTTATATTCTTTTAGATTCATAACTTTATTGAGTGAATTTCACTAAATTAAGTAATAAGATCAAACATGTATAAAATGATCATTGAAAAACAACCGTCTTAGAGTTTTAAAGTTAAAAATACTAGTCGAATTATTCAGTAATTCTTTCTCAATTGATAACATAACCAATTCATTCAATATTTTCTTGTGTCATGATTGATTGAAGAGAAAGTTTATGATAAACTTTAACTTTGAGAAATTTCGTTTTACACTATTATATGATAACTTTTTTAAAAAAATTATGGACCTAAAAAAATAGGCCGATTAGAACGGCTCTAGTTGCTGATTTTTTTAAATAAAAAAAATTTATGGAGAATTCTTAGCTGCTACTGAGTAAATGATCGTGCTTATTAACGTTGTAGCTCACTTTCTATTTCTATTGTTGTTCTTAATATTCAGATTAGTTGATATTCATGGGAATATCCAACTTATATTTACTTTCTAGATTATTCATGAAATCAATTAAGTCATTTTCAATAATTCACATACCGATTTGACAATTTATCAATAGTTCGTGTACTAAAATGATTTTAATTTATAGATTAGCTCGGTAACTACCATGGATTGTCTAGGTCGCAGTTGGATCGGTGTAATTGAATTTGAATAAAAATTAAAATTAATTAAAGCATTTGAAAATTCTAAGGTTTTGAAACATTAATATATAGTTAATAGACATTTGAAAATTTTCAAAATGTATAAAGAAAAGTGTTGGAGAAGATTTTAAAAATTGAAATGCCTAGCAAAAATATATACATAATGGATTTGAATTAAAATTTTGAAATAAATTAATTTCAAATGCGTCAATTCCAAACCTAACCTATTTCCTATTCTATTGGAATTGCTAAATTCAATAGGCAAAAACTTGTGTAAGACGATCTCACGGGTCGTATTTTGTGAGACAGATCTCTTATTTGAGTCATCCATGAAAAAATATTACTTTTTATGCTAAGAATATTACTTTTTATTGTAAATATCGGTAAGGCCCGTCTCACAGATAAAGATTAGTGAGATTGTCTCACAAGAGACCTACTCAATTCAATATCCATAATATCGAACAAACGAATCAAGATCACGATAAACTATGGACATATCGATAGAGACGGGATTTTAAAGTTTTCCAAATTAAAAGTATTTACATATTTGCATGTAATTATGAATAAATTTTCAATATATATAAAGAAAAGTGTTGTATAATTTGTTGTACAACAAAATCTTCTAGTGGAATCTTTCGGTAAACAGAGTAAGGGAGATTTAGAAATATTTGACATTCAAACTTCCATAAAACAAACTTATCTCTATTCACGTCATCGCATTTACTTATTGGTATTGTTTTGGTAACCGTTGTTGAAATAATTTATGTGTTAATATGAAATACAAAAATGTTGTACACAAAGTGTTGTTTGTTTGTTCTTATCTCTTAGATGTTCTTTCCTGGTTGATTCTCCACACTATTTGTTGTGGGCTTAATACATTTCAAACAATGTGGTGGGAAGTCGGTTCAAAATGGAACAAATAAGGTTAGATGAGTTAGCTTATATACTATTTCACTTCATGGAAGCGTAGAATGTTGTAAACCAAGATGATATCTATCTGCACAAGTGCAAAAGGGAATGCAAATCAAGGGCTCGATTTGTACTGAAATAGCTTGACTCGTGCATGAGCGCGGCCTGGGCGGTCCAAGCCAAAACTGGTCAACTTGGCTACTTACTTCCAATAGATATCTAGCAGACAATGTCTACTGACTTCCAGTAGACTAACAGTAGACATTTCTAAAAATGTATTAAATTACCCCCCGATCTTGTGGCCTATGGCTGAGTTTCCGGGCTGACGCTATGATATTTCAGCACCAAACCCAATAGTTAAAAATAAATAAATGAATGAAGCGTTTATATATCAAGAAGTAAATAAAATTTGAATATATATATATATATATATTTATTTATTTAATCGATCAGTTGATAATGATATATATAGATAATATATTCAAATAATAATTTTTTCCCAAAATTATATAGTGTGGCATCACCTCCATAACTCTATATTCTCCATTTTTGTACTATCTATTATTAATTACTATATATTTACAAAAAAACATTTCATGACAAAAATTTGTGTGAGACGGTCTCACGAGTCGTATTTTGTGAGACATATCTATTATTTGGGTCATCCATGAAAAAGTATTACTTTTTATGCTAAGAGTATTACTTTTTATGCTAAGAGTATCGGTAGGATTGACCCGTCTCACAGATAAAGATTCGTGAGACCGTCTCACAAGAGACCTACTCAACATTCATAATATCAACCCAATATTATGAAATTATTGTATGTAAATTCATCTTTTTATTATTTATATTGATTTTCTAATGATTATCAAATTAGTACAATATTCAAAAAAAATCTAATTTATATATNACCAAATTATGGCTTCTCTCAGGGAGCTGAAATCGAAACTAGCCCCTACGCCGCTTCTCTCAGGGAGCCAGGTAGCGGCGATTCGAATATCCGTCGGCCGGATTTTATCCGGTACTATGAAAGTAAGCCGATTACGGATCACCAATAAGCCTAAAGTCGATTTATCTTGGGTCGATGCCGAAGTGACCAATATCGATTGCATGATTTAGCTAGGCTGCGGGTCTGATTTCATGAATCACATAAATTATTCTACATGTTAATTGGAGTCTGTTAAAGAAAATTCTATATATAATTAGATAGGAATCTTCAAATAAAGCATCTAATTCTAGCTTTACTTTTATTTTATTTGAGATTAGACAAACATATTAAATAATAATAATAATAGAAATTAAAATTTATATATATATATTGTTTATTCATGGATGAATATGATTCCAAGCTTTGTCCTATTTGACATTTTGGTCCCATCCTGATCTCTACAAGTTTAATTTGTAACTCTCTTGGAAGTACTGAATTCAAACTTAAGAACTTTGCAAGAATGTATCATTTACTCGTTACCCCTCCGGCCGTCCCACACCCGTTTCTAGACCTGTTCACCGAGTTTAGACTTTAGATCCGATCTATTGTCATTGTTAGTTGTCTCATATCGTTAGATAAAATACCTGAGAGTTGCATATATGGACTTGGACAATCCTACTCCCTTGAACTAACTTTTGGGGTTGAGTTAGGTTCAAGTTTCAATCTTAACATAGTATCAGAGCCAGGTTCCATCGATATGTGTTGGACAGCCTATAGTTGGGTCACTCGTTTTGCCCATAGTTGGGTCATTTGTAAATTTCACGCTCCAAATGTTCATTCCTGAGCGTGAGAACCTAGGATGCAACGTTGGCTTTTCATTTCATTTACGTACTGTTGATTGTCTTCTAAATTAATATTGTATCATACTGTATAAGGAGAGGTTGAGTAACTTATAAAATGGATGTATCACTTCTAATCTATATATAAAATCAAGAAATTATCGTAATTCTCTTCATTAATTACAAAAAATATATTATAAAAATCCATGTTCAAAGTTATTAATTTACGTATAAATTCTAGAATTTTTTAGACGAATTAAGTTAGTTTGATTAAAATATAATACACAAGAAAACAAGTTCTAAATGTACAAGCAATGTATAAAATATTGGTAATATTTCATTAAATAATTTAACCTATATATGATATGATTATAATAAGAGCCTTTTTCCTTTTAAAAAAAAATGTGTCCTTTGAGGGATTTAAGGGGCAATTTAGATGTAGTTTTCTATGTGACCTAACAAGAAAAAAATGTCTTTTCTAATTGTTGAATCACAGTACTATATGTTTCCTGAATTTCCCAAGATCCATTTGCTGGCATGTTAGGATACATGCTTTGCATTTGATCCTTTCCAAATTATTAATTATTTTTTATAGGTCTTCCAATATCTATATATAAAAAAAAATTGAAACAACAATTTATTTAGTAAAAATATTTGAATTAAAGAATATTTCTAAGTTTCCTACATGCATCAAATCTTGAATTTTCATGTCTGAAATGGAGGATGTCAAGTGTCAACTCCACTTATATATCATGATTTCTTTCTTCTTCTTTTTTTTTTAATCGATTTATTTGGTTTCTTTTAAGAAAGCAACATCGAGTCGTGGCGTCTAGCTGGTCAATCATTAGATTATAATATACAAATTTGATTTTGGCAAGCAAAATCCCTAACCTGCAACCTTTTAATTCATACTACGTTTATATCTTGTTTAACTTATGCCACCCACCACCATCTTTACCACGACATCGATCGAAATATAATGTTTGAGCGGTTAGTTGTATGGTTTTAGGATAAAGATCGACACGTGACACATGAGCTGTTATTCCGTTTAAAAAAAATTGAAATTATATTATTATCATCGTGTATAATTTTTGATAAAACAATTACGTACCGAGAACTAATATTGTTAGAGGCTGTCTGGGTTCGATTGGGTTATCGGAGGTCCCAATTTCAAAGTTGTAAATATCAGGCTGACAAGTCTAATTAGCTGTCTCCATCTTATATTTATGCACACAATAATTCGAGTTGTCCTTTAATGTTTTATTATTTGGCTTTCATTTGTTTGTTTCATGGGAATGATGCTAACGAGAATCAGTTTTGGACCGTCTTAAAATTAATTATGTCATTTTATTTTGAGGATATGTAAGTTTATAGATGCTTGAAAATGGCTGCGGTAAATTATTAATACACGAGCAGTAATTTTCAGTGTTTAAAGCTTGTCGGGTTAACAAGTTGAAGAGAAGCCGAGTAATTTTTTTTTTTTTTTTTTTGGATTTTGGAATTTGTTATGGTTGGTTTTCGAACTCGAGACATCGTCTCAAATTCGAGACAATGATTCGAGATAAATTATAAGTTATCAGTATGTGGCCAAGAAAATGGAGATTAATTAACAGTGTGTTAATTAAACTGTGTAATATTTGCTTTAATATTTTGGAGAAGGTGAAATTTTACGTTCGAATCCATTATTTTTCTTTGAGTGCTTTTCCCCCCTATTAATTCTCTTTTTTCGTCCACGTCTAGGAATCTTAAAATTCGAATTTTCTTGGCTTTCAGATAGTAATTCTATTGGAACTTTTTTCTGGAAAGTTCGTGCAAATTCCACTACGTCAATAAGATATATTCAATAAGAACAACAAAGAATATATTCCAAGAACACTATACTCTAATAATCCCCTAACTTACAATTATTATGATCTTCGAAAATCATACTAACCAAGAGTTTATGTGTGTGTGTGTGTGTCTGTGTGTTTGTATATGTATATATTTGCTGAGTTTTATAACAATGTTGTTATTTTAATCTGCTTTGGTTTTGTCAAAACTTCACACTTCATACCTATCCACTTGAAAGAACCATTAAAATATATATTGCAATCAACAGTTGAAATATTCACAGTGATATTTCGAGATTTGCAGCATGTATATAAAAAGGATTTCATGACAGATACCTGAATCTGATCAACATTGCTGCTTGTCCTCTCAGCCTATCCAAATCGTTTCATTCTTATTGTCGCGTGCTCGATAGAGGCCTATATTTTCGAAGAAAAGAACCAATGAGAAGGAAAGAATTTGATACATTTTTCCTTTGTTGTTAGTCCTGAAGATTTTTGTGGTCGTGTAAAATGAAGGGAATGCAGCAGAACTATGGTTTTTCTAGCGATTTTTCGACAGAGTTTCAATATAATTTTCCACAAAACTCTGGTGCTTGGCATCAATCTGCACCAATGGAACTCGATACTTGGTTGATAGCAGCAGAAAACGGCTCACAGCAGAGGAATTTCAGGAATGAAATTTCATCTAATACCATCTTCAGCAGGATTGGATCACAGGCTTCTGGTTTTTATGCAACCGAATTTCTCATGGGATTACCTCAATTTGGTTTCCAAGAAAATAACTCCATTCCTTGCTCCCAACAATTCAAGGATTCTTATAGAAAATTACCCAATTTTCAATCCGATAACGGCCTATTATCAGTTCCAAGAACTCTAACTTCAAACGGAGTATATATCAGGCCTGAAGGATTGTTCGAAAATCAATTCAGCGACCTTTCAGAGAAAGAACAGATTCTACACCTAAAAAACAGGCTACTAGGCGATCTTGATGATTCATGTAGGAGAACCCCTTCTGCTCCATTCGATGCAAATCAGGATTTTTGTGTAAGTCCTTCAAGAATTAGCTTTTTTTTCCTTTAACGCAATGAGCCTTCATGATTGATATGTTCGTTTTGAACTAAATATTTGAAACAGGAACCACAAAATTTATATGCATCTCATTCCACACATGTAAACGAGTCCGGATTGAGTACTAGCTCTGCATCTTTTGGAGCAGTTTCATCTAGCAAGAAACGAATTAGGTGGTCTCCAGATCTTCACGATCGATTCGTCAACTGTGTGAATCAGCTTGGTGGCCCTGAAAGTAAGTGATCTTTAACATTATGCATAGTTCTCTCAACTCGGGATCATGACACATGGTGGTTAATTGGATTCTATAAATATATCATAGAGGCGACACCGAAGGCCATACTAAATCTGATGGATACTGAAGGACTTACAATCTTTCATATCAAAAGCCATTTGCAGGTACACAATGAACCGAGTCCCTTTCTTCAAAAATGGTTGTTATTTATATAAATTTTCTGAACCAATGCTTTTTTTTGGGCCATATTTATGTCTTCTTCTAGAAATATCGAAATGCCAAGTACATACAAGAATCTATTGAAGGTATGTAACTTTATTCAGGTTTCTCAATTCATCAAGAAAATAATAGTCTTTTGAATGGAAACTTTAGCTTAGCCCAATAAAGAATCTCCGAGACAGATGTGGTGTTGGTGTATGATAAACTGTTTTTCTTTTCTGATCATGCAGAAAAATCTGGGAAGAAAACAAGTACAAGTGATGAATCACTGGTCGACATCAAAACGTAAGACTTCATTTTTTCTTGTCATTTGTATCAAAACCAGACTTTTAATTTGTGTTTAAACGTTATTTTTGGCAGTGGAATGCAACTCAAGGAGGCATTGCAGCAACAATTAGACTTCCAAAGGCATCTTTATGAGCAACTAGAGGTATACAAAATTTCAACATTGTTCCAATGTTGCTCCTTCGACTTAAGATAGTATAAAGATACCTATGAATAATTTCTTTGCATCTCTGTGGTATGTAGACTCAACGAAACTTACAGATAAGGATCGAAGAACAAACCAAGCAGCTCAAAAAGTTGTTTGAGCAGCAACAAAAAACGGCTAATTAAATCTTAGTGGATCCGAGTTATCCTGACAGCAAATGTCCTGAGAACATATCAACTACATTTGAAGACATGAGTTTCCCATCAAAATTAAGCAGTCTAGTCGCCACCGAAATATGAACATCGAGCAAAGTACAGTGCTAAGTAATGTGATCGTCAGATCTCTTCTAAAGCAACTTGTACAGTTGTATAGCTCTTACTTTCTTGCATGCGTGTAGAATACATGAGTCGGCTATTCGCCGGCTCGGAAAAAACACAAACCTTTTCATGATTCATTAGAGTACACATCTCGTGTATTCGGAGTAAACAGTTATGCTATTTTTGTAAGTGAAATTCAAGATTGTCATGTGTGAAGTGTTGAAGAATAATCAATATTGATTAGTTTTGTTGCTTGCTGAATGCAAACTTGAAATGAGTGAATAGATCATCCATGCATGGTTCAAGAAAAGGTGGTCGAAAACATCGAATGGGCCGAGGCCGAGTTTAATTATAGAGTTAAAAATAGCCTGATTCCAAACCCTACCCGGTTGGACATAAATTTGAACCGGCCATGGAAAACCCGGTCTGAGATCACTTACAAAAAATTAAAGATTGACGAAAAGACAAAAATTTCATCGGTCAAAGTTTCATTAAATAAATAATTTAGATATTTGAAACATTACAGTGTAATATACAAGGAAAAAGGAGAATGAAAAGATTTAATTGATAGGACACCTCTAGGTAAATAAAGTGGTCATAAAAGGGTAAAAAAAATTGAGAAATGAGGGATTAGAACATGGATGTTATAGATAGATAAAGTCTTACATGTCCCTGAGATACATGTTTTTTTCAATTATTCAAATGGATAATTTAGTTATATATTAAATTTATCAAAAATTAATATATAGTGAAAAAATTAAAAAAATAACATGGGATAGTGACGTCCATTCGTCCTACACTAAATCCGCCCTGATTCTAGGATATCGACACGGGATCCCCTATTCGGTGAAGTGATATGTCACATTGGACGTGATATCCACCGTTCATAGGTATGAGGATGGTGCATGTAGTACGTGAACATAACATTTTCCCCTTATTTGATATACTCATCCTTCATTTGAATCGTGTCTTATCTATTTATAGATTTTCCAACGATAAAGAAATGTTATCAATTAAGTTTATGATTAGTATGAAGGGAAGCCTTTCAACGTTATTCTTAGTGCTCCTTTAATTAAGTCGAAGTATGTATTTTGATGCAACAATTTCTTATGTTAAAATTATTGTACTGTTTAAAAAATATTTTAAATATATAATTATCATCAATTATAATGTTTAGTAAAACGTTAAACGTTCGATTCTATGTTATATCTCATGTGTTTCATTCGTGCTTTGCAAGCCTCGATATATACCAAGTATTGAAGGAGTCAATACTAGAAGTAAAGACTATCGTGAATTTGACATTATATTCATTTCTTTTATCAGAAAGAACTCACCATTTGTTTAATATTCAAGTCATAAACCCAATTCAAATCTGACCAAGATTCTGTGCCCACTTGAAAGAGCAATTTCACAGATGATGGCAAACGGCTGCTCTACGTGTGGTCTCCAAGCTAGAATAAAATATGCACCCAAAAAATGCACAGGGGCCTTTTTGTCATTTCAACAGTTGGCATGCACTTAATGTACTTGAAAGAAAAAACAAGAACAAAAGTGAAATTAAAGGCCTCTGCTTTGTGTTTGAAGATTTCAACTACCAAACAAGGAAATTATATATTGTTGTCTATGTGTGGTGTGATAGTCATAATGAGTCGCATCTAACCAATGCAAATTGTCACTTTAAAATTTAATTATTGGCTGATGGAAAAAACTTGTGTAAGACGATCTCACGGATCGTATTTTATGGGACGGATATCTTATTTGTGTCATCCATGAAAAAGTATTACTTTTTATGCTAAGAGTATTACTTTTTATTGTGAATATCGGTAGAGTTGACCCGTCTCACAGATAAAGATTCGTGAGACCGTCTCACAACAGACTTACTCTTTGGCTAAGTGTTAGAGAGAGAGACTTT
This sequence comes from Primulina huaijiensis, assembly GCF_012295235.1. NCBI lineage: Eukaryota > Viridiplantae > Streptophyta > Magnoliopsida > Lamiales > Gesneriaceae > Primulina > Primulina huaijiensis. The sequence continues at coordinate 3,945,885 of NC_133322.1, forward strand.
AATTTGTTATATTATTGTGAAAATTATGATTTTTGTGGATTTAAAATGCATAAAGAAGAAAGTCATATATTTTTGGTCTTTCGTATAATATCTAATAAAATTCGTGGAAAAAATGAATGTATGAAATATCTATTTTTTTGAACAAGAAATATGGAAATTAGTAGTGATTCTCATTTTTTTTTTGGTGTCATGGAATTTATAAATATAAAAATTTAATTCTTACCAAAATATGAAGATTTTTTTTAATGTAACAAGTTTCATTTTTTTTTTATTCAACAATATTTGGTTTGCTTCATTCATACTTCATTACCCTGAATTCCCAAAATGCCCTTCGAAATAAATAAATTATCCTTTCACCACTTAACCGCACGCATTACTTTCACTCTTCATTTCTCTCACAAATTTGCAGTCTTTGCCTCCTCACCTCATTGGCTCAGTTAGTTTTCTTCAACATTCCAATGGGAAAAATTAAAAATAAAATGTTTTGAATCTTACCGAATCTTGTTTGCTTCAATCTCCGATCTGGGTTTTGTTCCTTTTTTAACCTCCTTTGCGGGTTCATGCAGTAGAAACTTCATCAGGTTATTGGATTTTAAATAAAACTTTCGATAAGTATGCATTTCGCGGCGGCTGTTTCTTCTGAGGTTATCTTCATATAGCGTGTGCTTTTTTCTTTTTTCTTTTTTCCAACGTTTTGAACAACTTAATTAATCAAAATTTGATGTGGTTTTGTTGGTTTGTGATGAGTCATATTGACTTAATCTTCAACTTTTTTGTTTTCCTTTTGGTTTACCAAGTGTTTTGGTGCAAGTAAGTTTGTGCTTTATGTATAATAAGTTGATGATTGCCTGTTTAATTCGATTCTCTCTTTTAGGTCATTAGGTGGTTGTAATTTCTTTCTATGGGTGAGAGTAGATGAGCCTCAGTTTTACTTTGTTACGACATAAATAGGATAAACTTTTGGTTGTGCTGTTAAGACTTCTGTGTTATTGTTCATATTCACTTTCTTGGTTATTTCCAGTGGACTTGTGAAATCCATCATGTGGTTGAAGAAGGAAATTTCTTAGAATTTTGTATGGTTGTGTTTTGTCTCGTAGATTTCTTTTGTTTGATTCAAAGAGCTGAGTTGAAAAATGGGTAGAGGTAGAGGAAAAGGGAAGAAACAGTCGGTGATCGCTGCTCGTGATGATACTCAGAACAGTGGGGAAGAGAACTTACCTTTGAAGAGAAGAGTAGGAAGGCCACAGAAGCCATTGAAGGATGATATTGAGAATGAAAATGAAAATGAAAATGAAAATGAATGTCAGATGGTAAAAGAAGAAGATGGAGGCCACGAGGACATGAAAAGTTGGGTATCTAGTGAAAGTAGCAAGAATCAATCTTGTATGGATGATGGAAGGAAGAGAAAGAGGGCTTCATTGAAGGAACATGCAGATTTAGTGAAAGAGGAAAATGATATCGTTACCAAGGCTAATGCCACCGTCTTGGTCAAGCCATCAGTTGGGTACAGACAAATCGGGAGGAGAAGGAAAAGTACACCAAGGCGGGCTGCTGAAGTTGGCGTTGAGTGCAAATGAAGATTTCATTGTATTGCTTTGAGACTATCTATTAGAGACAAGATTTTTCATTAATGGAGAAGGCTATCAAGAGTTTTTGCTATCAGCTAGCTCAACTCTTATTTTTTTTGTTTTTCCTATAATATTTGCTGCACAATCTTTGCTCCTCACCTAGACCATATTAATTTCCAGTCTTTTATTCGGAATTCGTGATACTTTTGTGTTCAGCTCGCATTCACAAGTATTTGTGTCTTGACATTGAAGTACATGATATAAACTCTAATAATAATAATAATAAAACAATATAATGCAAAAGTGGTGATCCAAGACATCAACCGCCCTCGAGGTAACCAAACATTAATGTAAGTTACATATACGAGTGTTATCCCCTTTTTTTAGATCCAAGAATTTAAAAAGCAGGACGAGGAAGAGGAAACCAACTTTCGAAATTACATCAGAGCAAATTGACTGTTTTTACATATCATGTGCTGTGGTCGGTTTGCGCTTCAAGTGGTGGCAAGACATACCAGAATTCCAGGGATCCACCCCAATCATAACTCGAAAATTGCAACGGCAGCATTCTCACTAGATCGACAGTTTCCGCTCTTCAGCATTATGACCAAAATTTTGAACATCTAAACAACTCTCCATCTAGTGATCATCTTCATTAATCCCAGGGCAGTCAGATAAAAGTGCCTCCATTGTCTCATACTGAATATTACAAGATGGACAAATGAGAAATGACACTGAAAGATCAATCTTTTTTATATCTTTCCCATTCTTGTACACTCAGGAAGATGACGTACCTGACATCCACAAAAGAGGCAGTAACGAAACTTGTTTCTTAGCTTCACTAATATGTTTGTCAAATCCTGCATCAAAAGAAACAATAGATAACCAGAACTAAGTTATTACCATAATATTTTACATTCTGAGCTGCCAACATTTTGTATTTGATTCAAGAAAAGGACACTCCTTGCTCTAGAATTCCTGATTTACCATAGTGCAGGTATAAGAAAAATAGTTCCACTTACACAGAAGAAGTTTGAGAAAAATTGCATCCATCATAATTATACATTTAATCCATTAGATTAATCTACAAAGTATTAGGATTTCAACTGACTAAGGCACATAAAAAATAAAAAGAAAGTACCTCCTCCGTAATATCTTCTTCCTCTTCCTCTTCATTTTCCCCATCATCATCTCCCTTCTTCTCGATTTCAACATCCCTGTTTTCCAGCTGTGCTAGTGCATCCTCTGCCTTGCGATAATTCACAATAATCCTCCTTCCCTTCCATCGTTCCTTCTGGCGACTCCCAAAATCTACAATCAATTCCTCCACTTTTCTCTTTCTAGTCTCGGCAATCTGTTTCTCTCTCTTCATCTTTTCTACCTTCGGATCCTCTCTGCCAATTCCGGCTCGCCCCCTTCTTAACTCCAGCCCCACAGGTTCAGTTCTACCACAACCTTCCTTTCCCAACGCCGAACCAGGAGTGTAGCCCATTTGCTTCAACAGTTTGAACCCAATATTGGATTCTGGAATAGCTGAAGTTAAGTTTTCCATGGTTTGTTGATCCTCATCTATTTGCTTCCGCCCACGTTTCAGTTTTCTCTGCTCCTGCCAATTTGGGCCTTCCAATTTCTTATTCGAAGAATTTAAGCTGAGACCCTACAGAATGTAAGCAAAAGTTCATTAAAAAAGGACAAATATCAAATTCAGTAACTCAAATAAATTAACCACCTACGATTGGGCAAAGTAGACAACAAAGCCCTTAAATTTTCTTTAACAAAAAAAATCATCTGTAAGAATATAAACTTTAAAATTGTAAATATGGCCAAAAATCAATACAAGTAAATGATTATCAAGGATCGGCAACTCGGAAAATTTTAAAAAAGTAGGGTTATGGGGAATTAACTATTCGAATAAAGAAAACACATAAATTGATCGAACATAATGTACAAAGATCGAAAATTTTACCTGTTTTGAGGAAGATTTAGGAATTTCTGGCGGTAGAAACTGTGAAACGTCCCCCATGTAGTCATCCTCTTCTCCTCCCGCCATTCCCAGCCGCAGCAACAGTTAGACCAAGACAACTAGAATTATATTTTCAATTTTATTACAAAATTAAAATAATACCCTTTATTTATATTATTGTTTTTCAAAATATATTCACTAAAAATTATTTTCTCTAGAAAAAATATTGTATTAAAATATATAATATCTAATATTTTTTCAATACATAAAGAATCACAAAAATAAAAAATTTTAATCATAGAACAGATTATCACTTTAATTTTATTTTAATTTATGTTAATCTAAACATAGATATTTAAAAATGATGAATACATAAAAATGATTATGAGCACCCCAATATTACCCATATATGTTTTCCAAGTTTCTTAGTATGTTCCTTCAACTATTGTGAAATTTTACCACAATTCAAGAAAATGTTTAAAACAACTTTTGTGCAAAATGACATATTTTCGGTTTTGTCTATAAATCTTCGAAATTCGATTTTAATCTAATAAACATATTATTGTCTTTGGTCTTTTTTGTCAATTAATGTCCTATGATGATGATATGACACAAAAGACAAAAACTTGTATGAGACGGTCTCACGGGTCGTATTTGTGAGACGGATTTCTTATTTGGGTTATCCATGAAAAAGTATTACTTTTTATGATAAGAGTATTACTGTTTATTGTGAATATAGGTAGGATTGACCCGTCTCACCGATTAAGATCCGTGAGACAGTCTCACATGATACCCACTCGACACAAAATGTTGGACTTTGTTGATATGCACGAGTCGAATTAGCACTCGTAACAAAAAAATTAACAAAGATAAAAGTGATAAGAAAGACCAAATTTTTGAAAGAAACTCGATTTCAACTATTTACAAGATGTAAAGCGAAAATAGACCAAATTGCAGAGATTTTCTTAGGAATGTTTGTGCTGCAGTGCTGGTTATCCAGTCCATTTCACTCCATATGCCACGTGGCAGAAACCCAATGATGCGCTTAGATTTCAATCGATCCTTGGTGGCAACCAGCAGCAACAGACACGGTCTGTAAAGATACATAGGGAAAGAGAAGTGGGAGGCTTCGACTACTCTCTGAGAAATGACAGGAATCCCTTTCTGTTGCTCTTCCACACTCTCCGTTCGGAGGTACTGTCAAATTTTATCTTCTTTCTCTTACCTTTACCATTTCCCGATTTTATTATGCAATTTCTTGCATGTAACTTAGATGTGAGTTGTTTATGTTCATTCAAGATGAGATATTTTCTCCGGATGTTTTTAATTGGCGTTCGTTTTCTGTTGAAAATTCAGAATATTTGTCATCTGGAGTTTGCTGTGCTTGAATTTTTTTTACTGTTAGTGTACATTTGGGACGAAGTGATTAGTTGTCCCCAATTTGTGAACAATTTTGAATTTTTGATGAAATCGGTTCAAGATTACATTTTAAAGAAGAAATGTAGATCTTCATTTTCGTTCATGGAGGTGTATTATGTTTTTTTTACTCATTAGTCTTTCTGCTGTTATATTTAACAAGAAATCATTTGAATGGGACATCTTGTTTATATTCTGTCTTTAGAACCTTATATTCTTCTTTGTCTAATTGCGACTATGATCTCATAAGTGAGATATTGTTGCGTCTACACCGGGTCTTGAAATCTGTCATTTGATATATTGTGGTGCGGACTGTGTAAAAAGCTTCAAACATCTGTATGAGCCGCTAAAAGATGAAACAGCCAATTTGTTTTTACAAACAATTCTGGGCGCAAACGTCAAACATTTTTAGTTTATCTTGCTGTTAAAATTTTTTCATTGCTTTAGGAGAAATTTTGTTTGCCATAACTACAAAGAATAGTGTTTAAATTTTAGGGGGATTAAGATAATATGAATGTGGTTTCAGCAATTTGGTAACATCTTGGTCAGTATTGGGGACTCATCAAGTACAGACACTGAAAGGGAGCCGATTGCATAGAAGAAACTTGGTAATCAAAGCAGAAGTGAATTTTGTGAATTCTGAAGAAGCAAAGAAACTTATTGCAGTTGAAGGATATGCAGTTTTGGATGTTCGTGATAGAATTCAGTTCGAGAGAGCTCATATAAAAGACTGCTATCACACCCCATTATTCATTGAAAACGAAGACAATGACTTAGGTTTGCCCTCATAGCCTTTCAATATAAGTCTCATGGTTTTCAAGACTTTTGGTTTTGCTATTTACTCAGAAGTTTATAATACAGGAACGATTTTAAAGAGGACAGTACACAACAATTTTGCTGGTTTGTTCTTTGGCTTGCCGTTCACTAAACCTAACCCCGAGTTTGTGCAATCTGTTAGGAACCAGTTTTCACCCGAAAGCAAGCTGTTACTTGTTTGTCAAGAGGGCCTGAGGTCAGTTTCTTAATTCGGTTATAGCTTCTTTTTGTTATTTGGTTTTCGAAAGTATGAAACAAGATTAACGAGGAACATTTAGTTGGTATTCACCTCCTCAACTTGTGCTGAAGAGTACCCCAATAAAACATTATTTGAATTTTACTTGTAATTGAAGTTACTGATTGCATCCTTTGTTGTATGAGACATACATGTTGAAGGAATGAAGTTTGAACGAAAGGTTATGTTTCATTTTTCAAATCATTGGTCACATTTGGTATTGTTCAATTTTTAAATGTTTAATTTATGTAGCACATGTAGTAGTGTAGTATTATTAGGATTCTGGAACTGGAGTCACCTCTTGTGACTGCTAGAGCCGAAGCAGTATGTTAAATAATGCATGAAAAATGTTCTGTAAGTTTTAAAAGTGTTAAGAGTGATGGAAGGAGAAATGCATCTCTATTAGTATAAAGTTAAAACAAATTGAAGTTGCCTCGAAAAAGTAAAATGTGGAAACTCTCTTCTTATCACTAAAAAAAAAGCCAGTGACGATTCTGGATTCACACGGATCTCTGAAGCCTTCACCACACTTCTAGCATTAAAACACCCAATCACTAGTACAAACAGCTAACAAATGCCCACTGTTATCACATCCATAGACCCCACACTATTGGAACTGTGTTAGGGACTTAAGTAGATTGGGCTTAAATAGTCTGGATAGTTTTATTATTGTGGGCTGAAATAAACTAGGACTAGAGGTTACTCGGGGAAGGGTAAAAAGGAAAAGAAATAAATAACACTAGAATTTGAAAAAAGAGGGGGTCGAGCAGATGGATGTATTTGTCTAGCTTTGTGCTAGGGCAGGGAGATAGGGGTGCCTTTCTTCTTGTGAAGGATTTAATCCTTGGCTGGGTGTTGTTTGCATTCAGATTAGTGTAGCTTTTTGTTGTTTTGAGTCACTGTAATCGTTCCACGTTGTTATTTGAGTCACTATTTTCTATATATCAGTTTAGATTCTCTATAATTTGTATTGACGTCCTATCAAACTACGCATACAAATCATCACACTCTAGTATGATTTTAAAGCTTACTTGACCATTCATAAGGATTGGCTATGCATATATTGATTCATGTTATATGCAAAGATATCATCCAGATTATTTATGACAATAATCTCTCTTAACATGTTGGTTAGTGACTCTTCAGTTGACTATGAAATGAATGACTTAACTTTTCTAGCTCGTCTCTCTTTTGTTTCCACCATCACTTCTTGGTTTTGATGATATGTTGCAATTCTCCTTACGTTTTTTTTTACCTTAATTAGTTCTTATAAATAGTTACGTATAAGACCAAAGGTTCAAAGGAAACTAGTCGGTATAAGTTATTTTATCTGATCGAAAAACTTCTCTTATACTGGAAGTTATCATTTCCGAATATGTTTTTGATGGTTTAGTTTCCTGATGTGGTCTCAGCTGGTTGACAGCTATGCTAGTCAACACTGGTCTATTTGTTATGTTTCCGGTTGAGAGAAACTCTGTGTCGCTTCCGTTTGAGACGACTTCCGACTAAGACAATTCTGATCTGCTGCCGTTCAAGGCAGCTCTATTTGGCTTCTGATAGATACGTCTTGTTCAAATGAGAATGCAGCTTCTAGATCTTCTTGTTGAATTCCTTTCAACTTGTCGGATAAATATAGCTATATCTGCGCAATTAATGAAACATATTAGAAATACAAAACTAGTTTTGTTGTCACCAAAATAATTTTGTTGCTATTCCGGTAACCGGAAAAGCTTTTACTTTGTTCTCGTTTATGTGTAATAGCGATTAATTTTGGTCCATCAAAAAACTAGTTTGAGATCCAAGAATACATATTGGAATCAGATATGATAATATTAAGGTTATAATTTATACATCTTTGATATGGGTTGATTCAATCAACTAGCCCTAGTCTTTTGTACGTCCAGAATCCTTTACAGAATCAAAGCTAATTTTTTCCTCACCTATCTAAGGTCGGCCTCTGCCACCTACGAATTAGAGGAAGCTGGATATCAGAATATAGCATGTATAACATCAGGCCTTCAATCTGTGACAACAGGTGCGTTTCTGCTTATTCAAAAATCTCGGTCATGTATTTAAGCTGGTATTGAATACCGAAAGATTATACTGTTACAGGGGCATTTGACTCTGTCGGTTCGACGGAGCTGAAAGATGCGGGAAAGGCCGGTTTAGTCACCATACAAGGCAAAATTTCTGCCGTACTAGGGACTGTACTTATCTGTAAGTTCAAAAGGACCAAATCCAAGTTTTCTTGAATATTGTTCTTCGATTTTTTTCACTAATCTTAAGTTGCTCGCATTCCAGGTGCATTTCTGTTCATTACTTTCTTCCCAGATCAAGCTGAGAAGCTATTTCAACTGGCTCCAACAAGCTAGCACTTAGCCACCTTCACAATTAGTTCGTTGTTGAATGTAGATCGACTGTGTTTTTATTTTGGGTCGAGGAATGGAGACATTTTGGGTTGCATAGAGTACATTAATTGTTTATGTTCGGAAAGGGTATAATCGCTGATACTTGTAAATGAAGAGTTATGCCTATGTATCGTTTAGCTTGCATTGCTTTTGATACCTGCAGAAAAATTATTTGTAATAAATGGTTATTTTAATAAAAGCCCTTTCCAGAATTGAATTGATACACACATATATATTGAGATATTTAATTTAAAGACACTTTTCAATTTTTTTGATAATTATTTTATTATATACATATGAGAGTATTTTAATTTATTTAAATATTTAATTAATATAAATATAGAGTAAATAGACATATATCAATATAATAATAACACAAACCACTTCGATGTAAGTTAGATGTACATATAACTTACATTATATTTTTAAATGAAATTATGTTCATAAAATAATACAAACAATATTCTTATAACATTGATCAACCATTTTTGCAAAGCAAGATGGTTAGTGGGAAGGCTTAAAAAAAACAGGCTGTTAAATGGAATTTCCACTGTGAGATCCAGGTCTTTCATCCCTCAGAAACATGTACTTGAATTTCACAGCACCATTATTCTGGCAACACAGTAGTACAAATACAATTCAGCTTTAAACGTGTTTGATTTGATTGCAATCTACCATCCTCCTCACTAAACACCATCAAAGTCCCAGAACTCTAGCATTAAAAAAATGGCAAGAGGGACTTCCAACTGGTTGAATCAAGGTCTCTTCCAGCTACTATTTGTCCAGGCTGTGGCTACTCGCCGGGTAAGCAGTACAGCTGCCTGATATTTCCTGATGCTGTCAAGTCATAAAAAGTTGCATCACATTTATCGTATGACTGCAAGGAAAGTAAATAAAAATGTGGCTATATTGTAACAGATTTTACCATATAACCAATCTTTAAAACACGAGTGGATAGCACTAGATAGTTCTCGTTTACGGCTCTCTTCAAGTTGAGTTTCCCTCAAGATTTGCTTGACTTCTTCCAAATTTTTGTGCTGAGGTTCAAGAAACAAGTAAACAATCATTTTGAAATTTGAGTTTATAAAATAGCTCAAAAAGAACCAGAGTAAAGGAGTGCGTGAAATTGTATCCATAGGTGTCATCTGCTCATCTCAGCACTTGAACATACATTTTTCTGTTGTGATGCAAGATAGGCATCAGGCAAAGGGAATGGATTGTCTTTCGTAGAACCAGGTTGTTCACTTCCCAAACAATTTGGTATCTGTGTGTGTCACCAAATCGTACATTAATTGCATCAACATAGGAACTTAAAATAAAAACATGGAAAATATAGACCACCAAAAGGAATAAAAGTGCAATCCATTTACAGAATTTGACTACGCATAGAAAACCAATTAATGCGCATACCACAAAATTAGTATACTGATCTGGGTCAAGGCGGATGGCAGATTCGGCTTGTACATCTGCAACACCAGCTGGATGGGATAATGAGTCGTGTGGATCCACCACTCCAAGTACTACAGGTTCATCCCACTTGTTGATTTTAGGATCAATTCCAACTTGATTCATGTGCTCCTCCAATTGTGAGTAGAATGTATTATATGGTGCTACCTGTTTTTAGTTAAACAGAAAAAGAAGAAAAAAAATCTGTGTGAAACTGTTTGGGAACATAAAGGAAAGGAATAACTTATCACTCATTTCGAAGGTCAACAAGATGCATGAGAATATAAGCAAATTCCATGCACTATGAAAGTATAAACACTTGCAAACAGGATTATTAACCCAGAGAATTATAACTCAAAATGGATATGGTGATTACAGAACAACGAGTAGATTTAAGTAACAAAAGAAATGGAAACCCACCTGCAACTTATGGTTATCTCCAACAACAAGGGGTTGCTGGTTTACTCCTAAGAAGAACAGACATTCACGGCAATTCACTATGCAGATGCGTTTTGCAGCAGTGATTAGATGAACGCGTTCACAATGTTCAACTCTGACGGCCTATTAATTGCAATGAAGCAGGAATAAGAAGTATTTGATGTTAACATCTGATATACTCAGTTAAAAAAAATAAACAAGTAAATGATATGGAAACTTGTATCATAAACATACATGCATAGGCAATGAAGTTATTGATAATGTCTAGCACACATTATGATAGATCATATACAAGGTAATATAGCTAGAGTAACCATCTTGGCAATCGAAATACAATGCTATTTATTTGAAGACTCTATCAACACCAGAACTACATGTACATGCAAGAAGAATCATATTAATAGGTTCAACCATGCAGTACCTTCCCAACGGCTCCCAGAACAATTGTGGCATCAGAGCATCCATAGACCGTGGCATATTTTAGTGGTGCCAATATGTAAATTGCTGATTCGTGGCAATTTACAACCTGAGAATAACATATACTACATAGTTATTAGGTGCATGGTAAATGAAAAATTTGTAAATGAGGAGCAAGATGCTTGATTTATCAAAGCAAGGACCACTAAGGCGTAAAAACTGAAGAAACACTTATCAATATCATCAAATATATACTTATAATGACTTGTCATTTTTCCTATCTACCAAGATGACTTTCCACAAACAATAGAATTTGACAATTACAATGCAGTTACTTTAAATTTCAGATAATTTACTCAACAAATCTAGAGAATCTCAATATCCCATGATTAAAAAACTCAAATGAACAGAATTTAACACGCAAATAAATTTGATGGAAATCTTGGCAATGTTTCAACCAAAATTGTGAGAGAATTAAAAGGAATGTGAGATGCAAAGATGGCTACTTTTCACCTTCACAGATGTGCTCTTGAGATCAGATGCTTGTTTTACAACTGATGATTTGGAGACCCCCTCGATGAAACTTGGACCTCGAGGACTGCTAGAGGGCTTTGCTGAACTTGTATTAATATCAGCCATCGGAACATCCTGGTCAGAAAAACTGTTGGGCACATTTTCTTTTGGAGATACTCTATCAGCAATGTGTTCCAGAGTAGTAGATATATTTTGAAGAAGCCAGTCAAGAACTTGTGATGCAGGGACAGGAACATCAGGCATGTCAGGATCAGAATTCGCAAAAAATGGAGTATTCTGGCACAAGGGAATTCTCTCGGATCCCTTTTCACCAAAATTAATCATAAATCCAAGATGCTCAAATCTATCCATAGATAGAACCTGGAACAAAAGCATACTCAGAGTTATAGTATACAGCTCAAGAAAACATGCCAACTAGAACATGAATTACAAGTTTTATTAGACCATAACCATATGAACAAAACCATCCAGTAAAACAGAATGCGGTAAGGACAACAGATGATGGCGCCATCTCAACATAATTATTTAACAGCGAATTCAACAGTATCACAAAATAAGCCAATTGACATACCATTGATTCATCATCTTCCCCTTCCACAGAGTCAGCCAAAAGGGATAAAATATTGCCCAAGTGTTTTTGCAAATACGATAGCTGATGAGCTTCTTCATCAGCTTGTGATGGCATAAACCTTCGACTATTGCTGCGTACTAACTGTCATATGTAGAACCATACATATTAATAATGATAATAAATTAACAATTATATGTCAATGACATGTATAACGAAAGTCATCATCTCTTAACTGCGGGACCATAGGAAATTAAGAGCAACTGATATTAACACATATCATAAGTAAAGTGAATAATCGCATATATAAATAAGCCACATGTCCAAAATATAACTCCACGGCCACGCTCACTTCTCAATAAATTCACGACATCAGCTAAAGTCGATATATTTCAATCCAAAATGCATTTCTAATGCATCCCCAACAATATCAGGCATCACATGCTTACACACACCCAAAAACAACATCAACAAAAACATAAAATCACTTTCATATCTCAACAACCAGCTTCAACCAATAAATATTTCACCCACATTGCACATCAAACAACAAACAAAATAAAATTAGAAAAAATTAACACCTGCAATGGTGAGAGAGCAGATAAAAACCCATCAAAAGCCGACGTTGAAGGCCACACATCAGCAACTGCCGCGGAGTCCTTGTGCCCTTTAGGCAGCAACCTCTTATAACTCTGTATATACAAGAAAACCAACAAATCAAACACATCAACGCCGACTTCATCGATATCTTTTGGGACCCTAGCATTCACCAAGGGATCGGAATCTTTGTGGAGAACAGAGGATAGGGTTTCTAGCAGAAGCCGAGCGTGATCTATAGGAACCTGCAACACTCGGGATAGCTTTTCCGAGCTGACTCGGTAATTAGAATCCGACGAGAGGAGAACAGATTTGATTTGGGATAGCGTCTGCGTGCCATCGGTGAATATAAGTTTGGGAATGGGGAGAAGTCCGTGCTCGAAGGGCTCGCGGCGAGGGTGGAGATAGTACGTGGGAGCTACGGGGGTGTACGGTGGTTGCTCCGGTTGAGGTTCGGTGGCGGAATCCATCATCGAGGTGGCGCGTGGATCAGTAAGGGCATAAATGGAACTTTAACTGTTGAATGTTCAGGATACAGGAAATTATTGCACTCAGAACGTCCAGTTGGAAGGGTAACATAAGGCAATGGACGTAAATTTCGGTCCGGACCCGGCCCGAATTAATTAGCGACCACGCGATAAATGTGTTCTCTAGAAAAATTATATAATAAAATCGTCCTTTTTTTAATTTAAAGTGTAAATTATTACTTTTTGAAATTAAAATTATAAAAAAAGCAAATAAAATAAAAATATAATATATATAATTGGAAGGAAGAGAACATTTTGTTAATTATAAAATATTTTAATTACCATACCAAAATTAATTAGTAAATGAAGTTTAATTTTAATAAATAGTATATATAATACATTATATTATGTGTTTTTTTATGGATAATATATTTTTATTTTTTACATAATTATTTTAGTTATGATTTTTTACATGTAAAATAATAGATAAACAAATTTTAACTCCTATGAGTTAGTCGAGAAAAAAAATAGGTAAAATATATTGGAATTACTAATAAATATATAATGAAATTTGCATATCATATTAGACATTTCTATTTATCATATTTTTGGTCATATATGATCCATTATTGTTAAGTTTTAAGACTTAATTGTGAAACCCGTGTATATTGTATAGAGGGAAACATAAGCCGTCGCTATTTTTTTTTTTATATGTATTCGATAAATTTTTAGACTAAGATAAATCATATTAAAAAATTATGTATGATAGAATCGTTCGATAAGACTTTGGTAGAGAAATGAAACTTTTGATTGATTAACCTTCAAAAACTCAAAATGTTTGGATGTATGTAAAGGCCAGCCGAAATGTCGATAACAGAAATCAAAAGGACAAAGAGGAGTTAAGGAAGAACACTGCAAATCGAAAATAACAAATAAGGCAAAGATAAATCATAAGATTCAGACAAAGTTGGGAACTTCTCTATAACATGCTATCAGCTCGAGCCGGTAATCGCCTGAAGAAATTGCTGGGGACGGAGGGCATCTTGCTTCGAAATCTGGGGTGCCGAAGCATAAACAAGCCCGCTAACAGAATCACGATCTTGAATGGAGTTATATACAGAGCAACGGCCGCACAGAGACAGGAAACCACGAATATGCTCGTTGCTCTCGGGTCCCTCCAGCCCAGCAGCGCATGAAACCTTTCCCCCTGTGTCGCCATGTCTCCCACAACCGTCTGTATCCTCCCCGCCATGCTTCTGAGCCTATCGTACCTCATCCGGATGATATCTTGAGGTTTAGACGTGGGGAACGTGTCGAATTCCTCGTCTAGTTCATCTGGGTGCACCGCTTCTGCCCAAGATATTTTTGTGTCCATGTGTGGTGGGTTTCTTGGTTTGTGTCTGAAGTTCCAAAGTCCGATCAGAAACATGTAGAGGAATGTCGTGGGGAGGATTAGTTCGGGGTAGCAGATCAGTATGCAGAAGAGGATGTGGACTAAAATGGTGGTGACATTGGCAGACCTCGACAAGCCATTTGCTTATGGAGATGAAGCCCGAAAAGAGTGAGACGATTCGAAAGAAATTGGCCTTGCTTCTGCGCATGCTCCACATATGAGAATCCACGTCTATCATGTATTCAACCACTTCTTTTCTCAGTGGTGGCTCAGCTCTTCCGAGTCTTGATGCCACAATGTTCATCGCTTGATACCTTAAGCTGTCTAATTGGCTGACTGTGAATGGATGCAGGTAGTGCATTTTGGGGAGTAATGGCCGGCTGTAAAGGTACATCATGTGTGCTAATGAGAGGCAAGTGAATCGAAACGCTATCTGGAGTTCGCCTGTTTTCTTCAAACCAGATGGTTGCAGCACAAGGAGTGGGTAAGAATGGGTGTAGATCCTATCAGTTTCTAACGTGGAGAGCCGGATTCTTACTTTACCTATTCTTCAATCTCTTCCAGAAGCATTGCCGGCTGCTGGTTTCTCCTTCCCTCCCAAGAGGCAGTTGTCAAAAACTCCAATTGTGATCACCGTGCAGGGATCATACACCTCCCACGTGTACTGCTCATTCCATTTGGGGCTCATGCTATCTACTATGGTTCGAGTTCTTACCCACTTCTGCCCGTATTTAGCTACGCAGTAAGCATCTGTAGTACCTCTTCCATCTCGCGTTTTCATCGGTAGAAGCCCTTGTGCACTCAAGAGCCCTACTTCAAGAATCCCAATTGGCTGTTTCCACAGTTGCCTAGCAGTAGGCTTTTGATCACTGATATACATAGTGGACTCATCTAGTACATGATATCCACCTTCAAGACAGGCTCTCAAATGAAGCCTTGTTGAAAATTTTAGCTCTTTTCTTCTATCTCCCTCCAAAACACCGAACCCAAACTTCTCAAGATCGAACCAACGAGAATGCACAGGCCTGTGATCCAAACGCCTCTCAAAGATGGTTAATGGCAAGTTTACCTTCCCAACAAGCTCATCTTTAGATGCGGTCAGTTTATTTTCGATAGTGAGGAATAGTTGCTCTTCGAAAGGCTCGGCAGCAACAAAGATCAAATCTTCATTCCAAAATGGATTAGTGGTTCTACTTGGGCAGAGCTTAGTCTTGAGTATCTGGTTCCCAACATGAGCTTTAACAAACACCTGTGGGAGCTGGCTTTTGTCTTCTGATTTCACGTCCTGTGCCTCAATCACATTAACACGTAAGTACCACAGTTTAGGCGAGACATACACCTTTGATCTTACACTGAAAACACCTTCTCCTTGCACTAAAGCAGCATCTGAATGCCAAGATTCAGGAAAAGCTTCATCAGCTTGCGTCCCCATCCAAACTGCCACCATAACTTCCCCTTTCAATTTATTTTCGCCCCGACGATCTTCGAGGCGATACCATTGAGGGGCTAAAGGACTATCTGGTGGAACTCTTGTGGGCACTTCATTCATATCAAACACAACTTTTCCAAGATAATCATCCCTTGTTACCATCTCTTTGTCTCTAACAAACACTTCAAGAACAGAGGACTGAATTTTCTCTTTCGAGAATGCGAACACTTGATTCCACTCCGGGTTCGTTTTCTTCTCAAATCTCTGAGTTTTACCCTTGTAGTTCCCTAGCTTCACCTCCACATAAGGATCACAGTTTCCTGTCACAGGGTTTGGAGGGAGGTCTCGAGCTTTCACCACACGACCACACGAACATATAGATAATACATTTGCTCGACAAGATCATATGTACTCGTAACTCTGTCACTACTAATCCACCCTCCGCCACCTCGAGCTCCTCCATAAGCCCACCGCTCGCCTAACTGTGGCTTTGTTTCTTTAATCTTGTATTCATCTTGAGGAGGGTTTGAAGGTGCACGAGTGTTCATCACGTAAATCAAATTTCTTGATATTTTTTCGGTTTGGGAAAGAATTTATCTATCTTGAGTTTGGTTCTTCGAACTTGGATTACTGGAATAATAGATGAAAAACACGCATCAGCTTTAGCTAGACCACATAAGTCTCTACCCAAGAATCCTATTTTTTTAAATGAAGATTTCATCACCTTTTTGTAAATTTAAACTCTGAAATATGCTTCATCTTCTTTCTCACTGCCTCTGTGTCACCAGCTAATCAGATTCTTGATTTTTTTTATGCTTCATTGAACTTAGGTTTGATTAAGGGACCAGGTAGTGTGAAATGATTAAAAGGGTATGAGCATTTGCTTTGTTTAAGCGCATTTCTTCAAGTTGTCCACTTTACTTATGCTTATAAAACCTCAAAAAATCTAGAATATTAGCAACAAAAGCTTCAAATATTCTGCAATTTATCAAAAGTAGTTCGAATGGCTTATGCATGATGACAAAGTTTGTCTTTTGGACTTGAAAAACCATTTTGGCTTTTTAAAGATTCTTTGATTTGTTTTTTGAAACTTTGAAGCTTATAATCAAGCCCTTCATTGGAAATTTGATATCCTTATCATGTTGTAACACTTGTTATTATCGTAATCAATATAAGCCTAAGCGAATAAGATTTAAATGCCGCGTAGAGTATATATTTAAAGTAATTTAAGATCACTCTTATATCATATGTCACGTTCTGAAACCCGATATTAGTTGGAGGTGAAGGGCATGATGACGACTCGTGTAACTTGAAATTCGATTACTCCGCCATGAGTGCATTAGAAATAAGAAGATTGAAGGGTTAAATTCCAAGAGATGACTAAACTAGGCATGATGAAGCTTTAGAGAAGGGGTGACAACATGCATGATTCTTGGCAATAAAGATGCTTTTAGACTTTATTCCTCTTTTGTTTACTTCAGCTTTGAGGTGTCAATATTAATACTTTCTTCATCAAAAGATTAAATGCGATTCCATTTATTTTACTTTAGAGAAAAAACCGCCGTAGCTTTTTAATATACGTGAATTCATTCAAAGTTAAAATATTTAACCCATTGAATTTTTACATATAATATTGTAATAAAATTAGAAAAACCAGTTAACAAAATATTTTTGTAATCTAAAATTTTCTTTGAATAACATTTTTGTAGCACGAAAATAAAGGGTTTACATGGCTATTACTTGTGCAGATTTTTTGAAATAATCTATTGAGGAATATATTCTCACACCCATAGGAAAGATGCTCTTAAAATCAAAGTTAAGGTTGACAAAAGAAAAGGTCAAAATCAGGATCTTCACTATATTTATTTTAACCAAAAACTTTATTTATCCCCGCCATAATTAAATGTCTTCTTTTGGCATTTATTGATTTATGTTTCTAACAATATATTTATGAAAATTATATTACGAAATGTGATGTATGTTTATTTATTTTTTAATTTTGTATTTAAATACATGGAAGAATTTAGGTGGATTTAATTTCCAATGAAGAAATGTGAAAATGTTAAATTTGTAAAAAAGCAATTCAAAATCTTTGCAAGATAACCAATTATGTAAATGAACACCTTCAAAAGTCACATAGATGAAACTGGAATAGGTTGGAACCTAGCCACAGGAAAGCAAACCAAAGGATTAGCTCTTGGCAGTGTTATTCCAATCCCTTCCTCCATATCCACACTCCCATTTCCTCCCTCAACCCTCCACTCGAAACACTGGATCATGGCGGCTAAGGTTGTCTGAACGATCTGCAGTGCCAATGAAGATCCGGGGCATCCTCTTCGCCCGCTCCCGAACGGCAAAAGATGGTAGTTTTGTCCCCTCACATCCAGCTGCCCTTTCACACTTCCATCATCATTCAAGAATCGATCGGGCCTGAATTCGAGTGCGTTTTCCCAATGACTACCATCCCTTCCAATAGCCCAAACATTGACAAATAGTCTAGTTTTAGATGGGATGTGGTAATTTCCAATGGTGCAGTCTTTGCTCGATTCTCTGATGATTAATGGGGCAGTGGGGTGGAGCCTTAGTGTTTCTTTTATGATGGCTTGGATGTATGGAAGGTTTGGGATATCGGATTCTTCAACGACCTTGTTGTGTCCTACGATGGTGTTGATTTCTTGAACTGCCTTTTGCATAATGTTTGGATGGTTGATTAGCTCTGACAATGCCCACTCCACTGTGATTGCTGATGAATATGTTCCGGCAGCAAATATGTCCTGATACATGTACAAAAACAACGTATAGTTCTGTTAAAAATGACTTGAGTTTCTTCACAATAATGTCACAAAACTTGTTCATGAATATGCTGGTAAAAACGTTAATAAAGCCATGTTTGTTACCAAGATAAAAGCCTTTATATTTTCCCTTGTTAGCTTGATTTCTGAGCTTTTATCTTCGGATATATCAAGTAAAATGTGAAGGAAATCCTTCACAATCCCCACTTCCCCTGTTCGCTTCACTGATCTTCTTGCTTCTTCATGTTCGTCTATAATCTTCTCCATCAACTCATCAAACTTGTCGCGGACGTCTTTCAAACGCTTACCAAATCCCTGTAAGTCCAAGTTTTTGCAGAACCAAATATAATCTGATAGATTAAATTTTCCTGTAAGTTCAGCGGTTTCTTGAATCAGTTTCCTGACTTCCCCTGCTCCACTTTCGTCCCCCGAACATCTGTGGCTCATCGTCATTCTAGATATCGAATTGTTTGTCATTCTGATAAGCTCGTTCCCAACCTCAACAGAAGTACCAGACTCAGCCTTCTTCAAAAAAAGTTCAACAAGATTCCTCATTACACTACGCCTAGTCGGCATCATCAAGTCTAACGTCTGGCCTCCAAGAAGTCCAGACATGCACAGTTTCTTGATGAACTTCCAATACGGTCCATAAGGAGCAAATGAGAAATCTTGAGAACCGTAACTTAAGTAATCCGTGGCAGCTGTTTGGGGTCGATCCGAGAAAGAGCCTTCGTGTGTTTTGAGAACTTCTCTCGCCGTTTCCGGTGATGAAGCAACTAAACAAGGAACTGAGCCAAGGTATATGTGAATCAAGGGTCCATATTGAGACGCAAGTTTGGCTAGAGCTTGATGAGGTATGGGAGCTAAGAGATGGAGGTGTCCAATGATCGGTAAGGCTAGAGGGCTCGGGGGAAGGCATTTGGAAGAGTGTTTCTTCAACGTTGCTCGAACAAGTATCGTAGAAATGAGCCAAACGAGGAAAAGACCAATATATTCCCAGATTTCTGCCATGGATTTTAAACTCAGAATAATAAGTATAACTTGATATACATCATAGATTCTTGTATATTAGGTGTTTGATGTACCTTGAGTTCGTAAAATTCTTTAGCAGACTCAAGATTTTTATATATTGTTTTCATTCAACTTCATTGATCAGCAGTGTCTGAAAATGTTTAACATGTAGTTCCCTTTCCCTGTAATGACAGTGAAGTTTAGCATATAATTATATGAATTTAGGCTTAGTTTATTCAGCTTTCTTAACCAGTTGCATCCATTATTCTTGGCATTTTGAATATTTTTATTGGGTAGTTCCAACGTCCAAGGAAAGTTTGATCGAAAACAACACATAGACATCTTTTGAATATTTTTATCAGGGTAGTTCCAACTTCGTTGTATGGAAACATGTTTTGAATAATTTTTATTACGGTAGTTCCAATGTCCAATCAAAGTTTGCTTGCTCGATTGATGTTAATTAAACTAATACAGAGTGACTTATGAATTCAAGAAAGTTACATCACCAATAAACATATTTTTTGGGACGATATCTCTCTTGGTTTATAATATAATCTTCTTGACTTTAATTAATTATAATTCATTCTTTATTCATTTAATATATTGATAATGATACAGATATAGATACAAATATAATACAGATATATAGAGGATATGACCAAAAAAGGTATCCAAAATTTTCAAAAGAAATTCAGAATTTTGTATAAATGATTGAAAATTAGAATAGTTTGGGTTTATTTATAAAGGCAAATTATACTTTTATAAACGACTCACTATATTTAATTTATTTTATAAGCTTAAAAAATTATTTTTCCTTAATTTTATTTTGAAGGTATTTATAAAATATGAAAGGTATGTCAAAAGTCTAAAAATTAAAAGTTAAATAAAAAAATTTGATGGAGAGCGGAGAAGCCAAAAACCTAAACTTGATTAATAAATTAATTAATTAATTAATTATTGAAAGTTAAAAAAAGGTTTGAGATGAGAAGTGAACTACAAATTTTAAATTAATTAAATTTTGTTAAAGTTATAAAAATAATTATATATTAAACAGTGTGTGTGTGTGTGTGTGTATAGAGAGCATATTTAATAATTGTGAACCGTCACATAATTATTAGCAAAAAGCAAGATTGATGAACTTGAAATTTAATAATAATAATAAATAAATAAATAAATAAGATAGCATTATTGTCATTGGACTATGGAAAGAATCAAGCATTTGAAGGCCCATAATACCAATCCCTATGCCTTTGCAAATTAATGATGCTTTGAACCTACACAATAGAATTTAACAAGAAACTCAATTATTTCCTATCACATTGAATATCGATGATTCAATGTGGCATTGACCACAAATAAACACACAATAAAATTGGATAACATACCAAAACATGAACCTGCTGAAGAAGCACTTCACATTTAATATCAATCTTTAAAGTTTTCTTCAAGTTTCCAAGTAATGGGTCACGTATCTGCCAAATCCACAGGAACTATCTACCTCTAGGTATCTGCCAAATCCACAGGTTCGAGAAAAAAAACAGTGGAGAAATAATCTTGCAGAAAGATTCTATGCCACCAGAACCCATCAGAATTTTGAGGCCCTCAATCAAAATCATGTTCACAATCTATAGCAGATCAGGCAAATAACAACACTAGTTATCCAAAAATAGCACTGTCATAAATTGTCATCGGTTCCTAGTCTTGCTTATTTTTCACCTAGATGTCAGCATGAAAGCAGTTTGTATTACATTGGAGAGAAGATATGTTCAAATCAATACAGAGAGTTTGATCCTCAGGAAAAAAAAAAAACAAGAATGAGTAATACGAGTGCGAGTCTATCATCAAGTGATGATCAATACAACAAAGAAGTGGATCATCAAGAGATGATCATCCATACCACGCATGCCAGTAGTCCAGAGTCCTTTGACATCCCCAAAACACCACCAGCTCTCAACCTTGATTGAGGTCACAAAGAATAATAAACAAACAGTTGAGATCACCGCATTGACATCAACGTCCGAACTCTTTTTTCCCTCTCAACTTTTTTGGCAGTAGGAGTCCTCTTCAGCTTACGCAGCTCATCCATGACCACTTTTTCTACGTTGTCGATGCTGTTTAGAAGCTTTCTCTGTGGGGTTAAGCAAGCTGTTTCTTCAGCACTCTGTCGTGTGATATCAAGCAATATCTTTGGCACTTTCCCGATAGTTGGTGGGCAGTGCTTAATTCCAATTGTTGGGTGTGGAGATGTCATAGAAATATCGTGCTCGAGCTGAGCACCTGATGTAGACACAGAAGGAACACGAACTGGCTGGTCCTGGGGTATAGGACTCTCAGTTAATAGGCCTTCACTTTCTCCCCGACCCAATCTTCTTCTCTCTGTTGCCTGAGGAAAGAATCATCTTAACGTAAATGTAAACAAATTGAAAGAGAACAAGTATTTGATAATCGTTACCTGCTCAAGCGAACCTCGATATGAAGTCAAAGACAAAAAATCTATCCAACCTCTATCCAGCCGACAGGTCTATTAATTAAGGTAAAGTTGAAAAAGATGAATATTTAAACACGTACCATATTTAAACACTTGATTATCAAGGATGAATATTAACTCTGTGAAACATGGATTGTTAGGCTTTTAGAAGAGTTAAGTGAATGACACTACCGCAACTTAACACTGAAAGTTGGTACAGAATTAAGTTAGTTATAGGACAAATCAATAAATATTTTAATTTAGAAATATGGAGAAAGCGTTGACCTGCAACTGAACAAATACAAAATAAAATTTAAGAATTCCATGATAAATCAACATAAAGAAAGATGATACACCCTCACAGAACAAACTAAGAATAAATATGACATTGTGATGCTACTTGCTGATAACAACACATGATTCAAAGTAAGTGCAAATAAAAATCCAATTCAAATTTATATTAAACTGATTTGACAGTGAAGATTCTACGGACATAGCTCCACGAGGTTTAACATAATCAGCTGAAAAAGAAAAGCATAATATGCCGGACTTTATGTTGCCACTTGCCAACAAACTGTAGATAAGAAACATCTACTCCTATGGTGAAACAGAGTCTTGTTCATAATTCCACATCCTGAGTAATTAATCATAAGTAGCCTCATGCAATAATTAAGTAATGCCTGAAAATTGAAATATGCCAGCTTAATATTGTTACAAATCAATATCCTGAATGCATAAATCGAATTATACGACCGAGATTATGAACAGTACATAAAAGTGTGTATTCAGGAATTTATTATTGTGAGATCTTTCTGCATTAAAACATGGCTATGTTTAACAATCAACCAAATTTGTGCATCAATTATTCGCAAGACATAAGAAATAACGGCTAAAAGCTTAACTCAGAGATTAGATTACACTAAATCAGTGCTTCATCCAAAAGCCCTCGAAGTCTACTCCATTTCTCGAAATACATAATCACAGGATAAACTCATTTCCAAGTAAAAAAGGAATTTGTGCATTACCCTCGCTACAGCAGTGATGTCACGAAGAGGTCTTCTTGGATACCAAGCGGGCAAAACGCTACTTCCACGGACACGGTAACCGCCTCGACCACGGCCACTGCCAATCATGGGAGACAAATTTTCACGCCCAAAGACTGATGCAGGTGACCGTAAAAAATAACCGCCTCGCCCAATTCTTGGACTTCCAACAATTCCCCTCCCACGGCCACCACCACCACCAGAAGCCTCTGCCGTTGTCCCAGTCATTGCCGTATCTCGCCATCTGAACGGAGTTTCAGCACGCTGCCCCTCGTCAGCATCATCTTGTCGAACAAATATCAGCGAGTCACCTCTCCCACTGATTCGATTTCCAGTGTTTGAATTTCTTCTTCTGCTGTAATTCGCCACTACGTCATCTTCCCTCGATAACCGATCTCTTGCCTCCGGCATTATATCAACAACCTTCAAACACTTGAACTGAATCAACCATTAAAAAAAACATGAATGCACGCATGAAAATTTTATCATGTTCGAAAACCCAAATCAATAACATGCGAGAAAAGCTCTGAACATTTAAAATTTGAAGTTTCTTGATACCTTAGACAACTATTCTGTGGGGTTTCTTTACGTACTTCTATGGAAACGAAGGTGCTAAGTAGGAATAACCACGGAGGTGGGTCTGGCGTGGTGTGCGTGGATTTGTAGGGCGATCAGTGAGGGAAAAGGAGAAGAAAAACTGAAAACGGATGGAGCGAGAATGGTGAAAATTGGCAAATTTTCAAAATGAAATTTGGGCGGTATATAATGCAGTAGCTGAAATGTCAGCTGTAGGGTCTGTTTGGATTGGAATTGCTCTCTATTGTTTCTTGTCATAGTGAAAATTTATTTTCCTTTTTACATCTTTAAATATAATTATTATTTTTAGCTTTCATTCAAATTAATTATTTCTTATAACAATATATATTATATCCGGGAAAAAAAACTAAACATGATTATATTTTCCATATTGAAGTAATTAGTTCGCTTTCTTTAAAAAAAATCAAATATTGATATCAAACTCGATATTTCGTTCCAAAATCGACACCACATTTGCAAATATCATTGTTTTAGGTATTTAACACAGAAAATTTATTTCATTTCCCATTGAGAATTTAAACAGAGACAAGGATAAGCCCATCAACGGGAATCGGTTCAAATTTGGCCCTTAATTACCCACGGCATCTCGATCAAATTTGAACTAGGTCAGGGGCCATAGCTATTGTTTGAATGTGAATAAAAATTCCACAAATATAATATTAAAAAATAAATCATCTTAAATTCAGTTTAATTTTATTATAGGGTGACCATATTTCAATTTACTAAAATTTGATTATTTAAAGTTATAAAATTCGAATATTATGCTGCATCAAGAACACTACGATATCCAACAACAATACTTGCACGTTCACTTAACGAAGGAACCCCCAGATAGCAATACCGGAAACACAATCATACGAAAGTCAATACCAAAATGCTACTACAACATAGGATTTTCCAAGACAAACACCGCATCTTTACAATATTTTAAGGTCATTTTTCATTCAGTTTGATGCAGTCCAGATTGTCACAAACCGTTCTCATCCTAGGTCGCAACTCGGGGTCCAATTCTGTACAATTTAACGCAACATGAAACGTTGCAACAACTTGCTTTTTAGCATATACCTCGTGCAAAAGAGCAGGATCGATAATTTCAGATAACGGCCTTTCCTCGCGAAACACTTTTCTAACTCGACTCTCGAGTACTTTACCGTCATCATCAGGCCCACCGTCCGGTAGTCGACCTGTAAGAATCTCTAAAACCACAATACCAAAAGAATAGACGTCGCTTTTTTGGGTCAACTTGCTGCTTGGAGCTCGAGATTCTGGTGCCGTGTACAGGATTGCTGGTAGAGTACTACTAGAACTTTTAGGTGTTATGGAATGAGCACCGGAAGATTTTGGGTTTGTTGGAATGAAACGAGAGAGACCAAACCCGGAGATATACGGTTTTAAGTCATCATCAAGCAGGACTTTTGATGATTTTATGTTCCCGTGGACATACTTTCTTGGGCTGCACTCGTGAATGTGCATCAGACCCCTTGCGGTTTCTCGAATGATCTTCAGTCTTGCCGCCCAAAACAACGGAGGCGATGCATAGGCAGGTCCTCCTGCAGCAACATTCAAATAACAGATTAAAAAATTATTGTACTTTTCGTTGAAGACTTGTTGATAAATCCATACACTGAAAACATAACAAGATAACAAAGGTTTCTTCACATACATGCATCTGGTATAATAACACCCTCAAGAAACAGCGTCAGAAAGAAAATCTCGGAAATAATTCATAACATAACAATCAAATCTAACTGCAGTTAATGATTCTACTAGTAATAGACTTAGGTAGTGTTTGCAAAACTTATTTTAAGTGATTTTCAACGCCTAACCGATAAACCGTTCAAAATTTGAAAGAGCTTATTTCATGTGCTTCTAAACGTATGACCGATGAAAATAGATTCTTGCAAAAAGTACCTTAATCAATTATCAGGAACTGAAAAAATACATACCATGAAGTGCATTGTGCACGCTTCCGTTCCGAATGAATTCGGAAACCAGCAACTTTTCATCGCTGGCATAGTAATAAGCCTTCAGTTTCACAATGTTTGGATGCTCAACTCTACCAATAGCCTCCGCCTCTGCCTCGAACTCCTTAAACTTCAAGGGCTGATCACCCTCACTCAGCCGCCTCACCGCCACCACCGCCTGGCTGCAACCGCCCTTCCCACCACCAACCACCACCTTGTACATTATGCCACTCCTACTTTTGCCGACAACATAAGCTGATGCCCTTAACAAATCCTCTAATTCTAACCCAAACCGCTCATCAACAAGAACGAATTTACCCTTTTGCTCCCCCTCCTTTCTCTCCATTTTCTCCATCCCTAGTTCCTCCTTGCACAAGTTTTCTGTTCCCATTTTTCCCTCCCCCATCTTCCTTTTTTTCTTAATTAAATACACTGAAACAAACACTACACCAACCACGAAGGAAACCCCAGAAATCACTGAAATCAACACGGACCCGCCTTTAATCTTTCGATTTTCTACAAACCAATTTGAGGAAACCCCTCCATCCAGAGGTTTTTGTGGGTTGTTGAAGAATCTTGGGTTCTGAGCTTCTGGCTCTGAACATGGAGTGTCTAATGGAAACCCACAAAGAAAAGGGTTCCCTGAAAACGCTGTTGGACCCTGGTTCAAAAGTGAACCCACCTCAGGTATTTTTCCAGTGAGATTATTGTACCGAAGATCTAAGCTAACAATGACGGGGAACCGCCCATAACTCGCTGGAATTTCACCGGAAAATGCATTGTAAGAAAGGTTCAGGGTCCCTCTCAATTGGGTTAAATAGCTTAGGCTTTCTGGAAGTGAACCATTGAAATTATTACAAGATAAATCGAGATGTACGAGGGTTTGGAGGATGGAGATAGCATGTGGCAAAGGTCCACAGAAAAAGTTGTGTGAAAGATCAAGAGCCGTCAGAAACGAGAGCGCTCCAACAACTGATGGAATATAGCCAGTGAGATTCTTGCTGGGCAGTGAAATGGAGGTTACTCTATCGTAGGAATGATCACAGGTGACACCAGTCCACCTGCATGGAGTTGAATCTGATTCAGACCAAGAAACGAGAGCTTGCGTTGGATCTTCAGCAATGGCGGCTTTCAGAGCTAACAGTGAAACGCCATCTGAATTCAGTGAAGCAG
Source organism: Primulina huaijiensis (assembly GCF_012295235.1). Lineage (NCBI taxonomy): Eukaryota > Viridiplantae > Streptophyta > Magnoliopsida > Lamiales > Gesneriaceae > Primulina > Primulina huaijiensis. Next base: position 3,972,627 of record NC_133322.1, read on the forward strand.
TGAAAGAAATGCAGAACGTGAAGAAGTAAAGAAAGTTGAGTACTACAGAAGCATTATCGTTCAGATGCTTCATACTTCCTCTGAAGAAGTGAAGAAAGTTTCGATCTTTGAAGGCAAAGTTGACCAAAGATTCAGTCTTTACGATACATTCAAACCAAACGTGAACAAGTACAATACTTGTATATACAATTCAGCAGATGCTTCTACGACCAGCTGCAACCAGGAGTTGCAGAAAAAACGTGCTATGTGTGTGAAGTGAGCGGGTGATTCTGTGTTAATGGCGATGAACAGAGAAAGGATTTGGAGAAGAGGATTGTACGGGATGATATTATTCTAAATTTTAAATTTGAACGAAGTTAAATGGATGGATTTTCGAGGTCTATATTCAATTCAGGGGGTGAAGTAATTTAAATTTTCTGAGTAACGTGGCTTTTATATATTTATTATTTTTATTTTATTATGTGAAAAAATATTTTTAAAATTAAATGCTTCTTTTGGATTTATTAATGATGTTGGGTTTTGTGCATTTTTATTTATTTTTTATTAGTTGAATCTAGAAAAATAATTATTAATTTGATTTTTCGATCCAATTTTTGAATTTGGCTATAACCAAAGTTGTGTCATTCAATGTAATTCGCAGTCATTAACGTTAATATATAAATTACATTTATTAAATAAATTATACTAACTAAATTTTACGTGACATTTATACGAGAAAGTATCGATTGACAACCGAACTTAAGATCATTCATAAAAAATTCACTTACTACATCAACTCAAACATTTTTTATGGACCATGTATTACCTATTGTGAGATGCTAATTTGTTTTTGTTTGTTGCTATATATTTTATTTATTAATTAAATTAAATATATAAAAGAATATGAACTTACTTTCCCTAATTTTTCCACTCACGATGTTATCTCTTTCGGGGAGATTTATTATGCCTTATTGTTGGAGAGCCAAGCACTGAATGGCCTTTGGTAGGGGTGGTTTTGACATTTTACACACTTCAAATTTTAAGATCTTTTTAGTGGTTTTTTTTAAAAAAGCTTTTTCTGCTTTCGGTAGATATTTATGAGAGTATATTTTTTGTGAGACGGTCTCACGAATCTTTATTTGTGAGACGGATAAACTCTACCGATATTCACAATAAAAAGTAATACTCTTATAATAAAAAGTAATATTTTTTATGGATGATACAAATAAGAGATTTGACTCACGAAATTGATCCGTGAGACTGTTTCACATGAGTTTTTGTATATTTATAAAGTTGGATTGAAAGTTGATGTTAACTCTAAAATGAAATCGTATTGTAAGATATAAATTCCCCCAAAAAGTCTGCTTTTTAAATATTTTAAATTTCATGGTTCTACTAAAATAATAAGAAATGATTTTGTTTAAAAATAGAGCATAAATATACTTTATTGTATCTATTGAATCCATCCTAGTAACCTAGTATAATGGTTGATTGTCACTTATTAACGCACTTTTTATGATGAATTAAATCATGGTCGATATTTATACTTTATTTGGTATTATTTTGAATTTAAGAAATAATTTTGATTTCAAAATCCTATCCAATCATAAAATGAATGAATCGGTAAACATGAAAAAGGAAAAAAATTTGTTGTTTCCAAGTTTGGATGTGTGCGAGGACTTTTTTGTAAATAGACATAAAATAGCCTTTTTTGAGGAGTGGGATGTCAGGAAATCATGCAGCCAAAGTACACACGCTCGTTATTAACTTTTCAGAGCATACATGTGCGGTTAGTTTAGCGTACAATCACAAACTCTATTTTAATTCAAATTTTATATTAAAATAATATGATTTTTTTTATCAAATACAACGTATATCTCTAACTTATTTATTTCAAATCTTACACCAAAAAAAATATTATCGAAATATTTTTTAATTATTAATAATTAACATAACTAAAAAAATATTTTAAAAAATCAATAATTAAACATTTACTTATAAAATTAATAAATAATTATAATTATTTTTTATGTTAAATATATAATTATTAAATTAATAAAACAAGTACTAAAGTATTATTTATACATTATTAATAATTATTAAAAAAATAATTTTATTAAAAAAATGAAAATTATTGCATCAAATTTTACGAAGAGATTTTCCCTGTGTCTTGTGCCAAATTTGGTGCAAGAGAGGGTGAGGTATTAACTTGATACAAAAGATAGCGTCCTCATTGGAGCAATCAACATTGCACCAACATGACTTTTCACATATCGTATTTTGGTGTAAAGTTGAAGATGTCATACTAATAGTCCTGAATGTATAAGATAACGATGATATTATTTTATTATAAAATAAAAATATATTGATCGAAATTATATTTTTTTGTTTTCAAGTGAATGAGATATTGATCACCTTGTATAAAATAAAAACCGAGGGTAAGATATTCGAATGCGGAATGTAGCATATACTCATATCAATTTCCACTTTGAGGGGTGTTTCGGTAAATTCGAGTTGGCCTTGTGCGATCAAAATCCCAGTGGAGAGGACAACTCGAAACAGAAACTCATAGCGATTGAATGAACGCGCTGAGGTGGCGCTGAAAGCTAGAGAAAGAAAGGAAGACAAAAACGTATATTAAAAAGCAGCCGTCCGATCTTGACATATATCGATAATTTGGGTCCACGTGTAAAAAAACAAGAAATCATTTTCATATCACGACTAAAAATCAATGTTTTTTTTAAGTAAAACAAATTCATTATTTCAGAATATCTTACCAGAACACCAAACAATAAAAGAAGAAACATAAGAAGTTTCACGAGCTATCCGATGAGCAGCCCGGTTGACCGATCTCGGCATGTGATTGATAGACAAGAAAGCATCCGTCTTAAGCATATTGAGAACGTCGATTGTGAGCACTCCACTCGGACCAAGGTCAACTAAGGAGCTGCTAATGGCTTGAACAGCAAGTATCGAATCTGAGAAAATATTAACATCGTGAAGACCAAGATTCAAACAAAACTCCATGCCGAACCTGATAGCACATAACTCCACATCTTTCACCGATCCCGGATGACGAATAATGCAAGCCGAAGCTCCCAAAACTCTACTATTATTATCTCGGATCACATCCCCAACACTGAACCGGATGACTAAAAATCAATGTTTGATATAGTAATATATGAATCATTCATTCACTAGTATTTCATAAATTTGTTGACCAAAAATGTTAATTTTGCGACGAAAAATTAATATTTTGAGCATAAGAAGCAATGTTTTTCTATAAAATTAGCATTTATTATACAATATATGTTTCATAGAGATGACAACGAGTCGGAATTGAGATAGAGACAGATTTGTCATTCATATCTCCGGAATTATATTCATGTCCCCGTTTCCGTCCTATGCTCATGTTCTACCTAATCAGAGAATCCACATATATTAATTCAACTTCCTCGTCCTCATCCCAATATCGCTTTCAAAATATCTATTGAGTAGGCCGATAAATTAGACTATTTAACATGAAGTTTCGTGTAATATAGTTCAATATGGCTTCTTATCAATGCCAAAATCAACAAATTTATTTATATATAATAAACCACCCAACTCAAAAAATAATAATGACAAAACAAAACATTAACGAAACTAACAACAATTATGTGTGGCCCCAAATTACAACATTATTATTTTATCTTATCATTATTGTAGTTGAGTTGAAGTGTGTGCCATCATTTAATTGCAATAATATAACAAAATTACGAATTCAACATAATAATCACCTCTTGCTAAGCCAACAATTTCATTATCAATTTTCATCTTATTCGTGAAATCATATATTTAGAATTTACTATAAATACAAAGAAAATAGATGTTAAGTCTTTGTGACTTAGTGAGTTAATAAAATTGGCCTTATATATGTTTATAACAAGTCAAACAAAAATTTATCACTATAGTAATTCAATATGAGATGACATGTATATTAGTAACAATGTATCATTATGAAAATATCTTATCAATTAACATGCAGTACATGTTCAGGACTCTGAGGTGAATAACGTATGCTAAAGAGGTGACTTTCACCAATATTCGATTAGGCATTTTTTCCCTCTTACTCAAGTAGATTTCGTACAATCAATAATTTACGATCAAGAGTAAACTCATATTTCCAGACCGAAGTCACGTTGTTTAGACGAACATATATCAAGTTTTAAACATGTTATTCATTGGATTTACATTTCCGTTCCAAAGCCACGTTGTCAGGTAGACTAGCAATCCAGTACATAGACCATTCTCAATGCTTAATTCATTCATTTATTCAGTCATTCAATTAGTAATAGCCGATCGGTAATCAGTCGACAACCAATAAATCCAGATATTCAAATATGTAGTACAATATGACTAATAATTTTTGACACGCACAATAGTATGCAATATATGAATTAATCAGTACTTTATAAAATTTACTGTAAATTCCAAGTCAAGTACCAACTTTATCATATAATAAACTGATAGGAAAACCTCATGGCAGAGAAAATCTCATCCCAGTAACTTACTATTCACCTCAGTTGTCGATCACAAGCCAATATAATTTTTATAAATACTGTTTGAGGGATTTACACCAATTATGACCGATAATAGATGTTGGAATCTTTTAAAACTCATTTTTGTATAAAACTTGTACCGTGAAGTTTTATTAACACTTAAAAATTTCATAATAATTAAAATACATGTCAAAAAATAATTCTTAAAAATCCTAAAAATAGTGTGAACTCGTTCGTAAGTCATAAAATTCATGGAACTCGTTGGCACGTGTAAAAAATGCCACACGCGACCAGAATTTTTATAAGAGATGCGTCTTGTAATTTCCTACAACTTTTTGTTTAACAATTTTCAAAAACCGAAATGAATCAATAACAGATTTGGAGAAACAAGAATGGATATCAAGCTTGTTTCGGATTTCCAAAAACAGCACTTCTGACAACGGCTAGGATGATGACAGACACATACTTAAATTGGAACACATTGTTTACAACTTTCATATGAAAACTGAAGTGAAAATTGTTTAAAAATAAAGAGTAAATTGAGTTCGAAGTGACTAGCCTAAACTAAGATTTATGAAATTTTTCGAATTTTCACGAATCCAAAATTTATGGAATTGGATCATGATCATGTATATATACATCATCCGATGGTTTATGGGTAAGAAAGGGTTATCGTGTAAAAATTGGATGATTTTTGGACAATGTTTGTTATTTTTCCTTGAATTTTATTTTATTGTATGATAAAATGAACCACAAAAGTTCTTTTTTTTTTTTAAGACAAAATGAGATAAAATGAGTCGCTGTCCATAACCAAGTGTTTGTCATATCTGGATACACATTTTTGCTATTAAATTTAATTAATACTAAATACTATCTATTAATTAATATAATATTTAAACACTCTCATGAATTTTCACATGCGATTATTTTATTTATTAAATATTTTAATGTATTTGATAAATTATATTTATAATACTTTTATAATCAATTTTCTTATATTATATATTTTAACATATGTTTTTTAAAAATATAATCTTTTCTTTATTATTTATTATGATCATTATTAATCTAAATATTTTTTTATATATTTTTATCGAAATTCTCATTATTTCATTTACAATTTTCATAATATTTTTAATTAATTGGCATTATTTTGAAAGTATATTTTTATGTATTTTAATATTCAATATAAGTCTATTTAGAATTTTATATTAAGAAAAATAAATTTTATTTCATTTAGTTACTATATAATATTTATTAATATAAGTCTATTGAGAATTTTATATCAAGAAAAATAAATTTTATTTCATTTAGTTGCTATATAATATGTATTTTTATTTAAATATTTTAACTAAACAGTTCAAAATTTTGAGATGCTATATTATGCTTCGATAACATGAAAAATCGATACATAGGACAATGTCCTAAATGCATGACCGAATAAATACAAACTATCCAATTTGTTATCTTCAAAAAAATATTTGATTGAATAAAATAACCAATTAATCAAAATACGTGAACTCAATCATTGAATTGAATTTCATTAATTTGATTCATTCTTTATTCGAAGAACATAATCGCATTGGTTCAGAGATCTCAAATCAGGCAGCCAACCATGAAATTAATCCTATCCATTTTCCACTTCGAAGTCTTTCTTTATTGCACTCTCAGCTATTTCGTGCAATCCCACTCCGCCACATCGCCGCTCTCCATCCTGCAACCACTCAGCCTCTGCGTGAAAGACTACGGCGCCACCGGCACCGGCGTCGTCTACGACACCGTTCCAATCCAGTACACAATCGACGCCTGCTCTTCCGCCTTCCTTCTCCACCGCCGTACATGCTACGTCACCTTCCCTCCCGGGAAGTACCTGACTGCCACTCTGTTCCTGAAATCCGGCGTAACGTTGGACATCTCGGAAAACGCTACCATCCTCGGCGGCACTAAGCTGAGTGCCTACCCTGAAAAGCAGGACAGATGGTACGTGGTGGTGGCGGTGGATGCGGTGGACGTGGGGATCACTGGAGGAGGGGAGATCAATGGTCAGGGTTTGAAGTTCGTGACAAGATTCGATGAGAGGAAGAATGTGATGGTGAGCTGGAATCAGACCGGGGCGTGTTTTGATGACGAGTGCAGGCCCAGGTTAGTGGGGTTTATTGGTTGCAAGAATGCGAGGATATGGAATGTGAGATTGAATGAGCCGGCTTATTGGTGGTACGCAATCTTTTTATTTTCTGACTTTTTTGGATGCTCACTGGTTCATTTCTTTGCTATAAAGGTGCCTTTTTTATGGTGGGTATTTGTGTATCCACTTGATTTTGCGAGGGTGTCTATTAGTTTTAGCATTTGCTTATTCGAATTTCGTTTTCTTTACGAGGGAGGTCGAAGCTGGCTCAGTTCTTTTGCCGATTCCGTGTGATGACATTGGTTCAAGAACCCAGAATTTTATGATTATTTGAATAAATTCTAAATCGGCCCTCGACCAGAGTTGGTTTGAGACTGAGTCTCATGCTGGCCTCGCTGGTACCCGCGTGTTAGTTAAATCATAAGCCTAGGAGTAGATTACAGGTTCAAATGGCTGGAGTATCAGTTAGGAGATTACTAAATATTCCACAATTGGTTGTGGGATCCAAAAATTTCTCTTCCCTCGAGAGCCAAAGGCTTAGTTAAATACATTTATTTATTTCACAAAGGGCTTGAAAAGGTATTCAATAGTAATGAACAAATGAGAACAGCGCTAGAAGAGTGACTTTAGAAGAAAGCTCCAAGTTATTCTGGTTAATATACCGGCAGTGTAAGTTCTATACAAAAGGTAGCAGGAAGAAAATAAGCTCTTTGGGATACCGTGTCTAAGTCGAGTATTCCTTAACTTCTTGTTCTTATTTTGCTTCTTTTTTATTTTCCCCCAATAATGTTCTTATATGATAATATTATGTGATTATCCAGCTTGCATATTGTCCGGTGCCGAAACACATCGATTCATGATATTTCAATCTATGGAGACTTCAACACACCCAACAACGATGGGATAGATATTGAGGATTCGAACAACACGTTCATCACAAGATGCAAAATAGATACTGGAGATGATGCTATATGTCCCAAGACATATACCTCCCCCCTCTATAACCTAACTGCAACCAACTGCTGGATTAAAACAAAGTCCTCAGCCATCAAACTTGGGAGTGCTAGCTCATATGAGTTCAAAGGTTTGGTGTTTGATAATATAACCATTGTAGAATCTCACAGGGGGCTTGGATTTCAAATACGTGATGGAGGTATGGAATTCTGGTTTTCTTTTGTCATTATTAAGCTTAACCGATTTTATAGAATTAAGCCTTTTGTTTCATTAGCATGTCTTGAACTATATTGTTCAAGGGCGCGTTTGGTTAAGATCACTTCGTAGGCAAATATGTTGGAAGGTCCTTTGTTTGATAACCAAAGGATTTTGTGTTTGTCTTTGTTGCGCTGCAAAAATAGTCTCCAATATTGCAACTCCTGTGTGGTCCCTAACAGTTTAAAGATTTGAATTATTACATCCTATGATTTATTGGTATAGTGGTAGAGCCTTGATGCTATAGCCTTAATTAATCAACAAAATCATCTCATAAAGCTACCAGTAGCGACTTGTTTTTAAGATAACTACTTCCCTATTATAAGCCCGTAAAGCACGATGCAGGCACTAAAATTTTAGGGGATATTTCCATCAAACTTAGCCGATCACCACCCTCTTAAAGTCGTGAACCAGGGGGGTGTTAATCATATTTGTGTTTGAAGAACGATCTCGAACAACCTATTTCTGTAATCAAAATCTTACTGATTCTTGCAGGAAATGTTAGTGACGTTGTCTTCTCAAACATTAAGATCAGCACAAGATACTATGATCCTTCATGGTGGGGTAGAGCGGAGCCAATATATGTTACCACCTGTCCACGAGACGACAAGTCAAAAGCTGGTTCCATATCTAATCTGCAATTCATAAACATAACAGCAACTTCCGAAAATGGCATATTCTTATCAGGGTCGAAAGGCGGAATTCTTAGCAATTTGAAATTTATCAACGTGAACCTGGACTACAAAAGGTGGACGAACTATTCAGGTGGGCTGGTGGACTACAGACCAGGGTGTAAAGGGCTAGTAAATCACAGCACTGCAGGGTTCATGATGGAACACATCGATGGTTTGTATGTACAGAATTTGAACATGAGATGGGATGGGGAGAATACGGCGAAGTGGAACAACCCACTCGATTTTCGACCTTCCACTGTGAATAACGTTTCTTTGCGGAATTTCTACTCTGGATTGTATAAACAGTGAGGACCACAATGTTACACTTACTGTAACTTTGGTGGGAAAAGAATGGACACACTTGTTTCTTTAACACATGCTTTGAGTTTCTTATTAATAAATGAGTGTGTGATTACTTCAGTACTAGAGAAATGCCTCACCTTCATCCATTCTTCAGGCTGAATCAATAACTCGATAAAATCCAAGTTCAAAGATGAACATAAAAGTACAACGATGTTTAACTCGATTTCATTCATTTACACCTCTACATCATGGCTAAATATAAATCGCAACAATTATTTGCAAATGATAATAGCGAACCAATTAATCCAGATGCGTTGGTCAAAATTCAGAATCTTCCCTCAATTCATACGACGGAGTACCCTACACTACTCTAAAAAAGTATATGAAAGGAAAGATAAGGGTACGCCTACTATGTTAAAAGATCAATGGATTATTTTTAATAATTAAAAATAATTATTTAATGAAACATTTTTCCTCAAACTGGCACCGGTCTTCGTTCCTCGTTCAAGCGACGATTGTTTCTAAAAAGTCTTATTTCATGTATTCCAGTAATATATTCAAATAAACACGAAATCATGACTTAAACATGTATTTAATGCAATTCAAATAAATTAATTAAAATACATACAAAATTTGATAACTTGCATGCATGTAGTTCATGTGAACCTTTAAATTTTTGGGACGTTACATCTTTTAAAAAAAAGCTCAAGTAGAGAATGCCGAGAGGCTCGACCGTAAGCGCTTCATCAGAATCATGAAGTAAGAATCGGGTGACCCAAACTATTGTTCGTTCCTACATATAGCTATAGTGGATTAAGATTTGATTTTGCCGAAATTATGAATTTTTCGGTATCTTTAGCTCACTGTTGGTGCTTAGACGTAGATGTTTTTTTTACATGATGTACATTATTTTGATCTTGATATCAATTTCGTACGTCCATTCAAAATCACAAAACAGAAACGTTTGGAAAGGCATGGCTAATTCGATGATCAATGAAGTAGAAAAGGTGATTGATGAGTTCATTTCAAACAAGGCTAAACTAGAGAATATACGTAGAGAGTTCAGCAACAGCCTGAAGTAAGATTCGAACTCAAATAATTTTTCATGCCTACGGCTATATATTGCCCTGGATGAAGATTTCATCTTAGAAATTTAACCAAACCCATCCCCAAGTCATCAAGTCTTTCTGTATAGCACGATTACGATACAGACCCGCCTGACCATAAAAAAATGCACAATAACATGAAGAGCAAGTTGCAAATTTCACAACAATAACGTCATTCATCCAGCAATAACAACTTACACACTGTAACAAACCAAACTAATCACTACCCAATTGGCAGCGACACTGGACTCGACATATCCCAATGAAATCACAATGATACCATACCACCCATTTTCTTGCAGTAAATCGCCCCCACAACACCACCAGAGTCCTATTAAGACAACTGATCAACTTAAATGAGAACGCACAGATAATATATAACGAGAGAGCATCTTAATTCATTTCAAAAACTTCTAGATCTTCTCGAGCTTTTCACCTTTCACAAGTGGATTCGCTTTCGCTATAGCATCCTGAGCAGCAGTCCGGTAATCAAATTGGCAGTCGTGTTTGTCAGAGTAACGGTGAACTGAACAGAAGAGGTGCCCGCATTTACAACTGAATCCCGTTAAACCCACACGCTTGCGGCAAGAAGTGCATCGTTTTGGGCCTTCTACTGCCTTCGTATCTGAACTCTTGCTCGACATCAATTCAGAGGATGACTCTGAAAAAGTAGCTTTCAACTCTACTGCTCCAGCTTCCGTGTTCAACATATCAGCAAGAACTGGTTCTTTCTCGTTGACGGTACTTGAACTACCATTGACTATGTTCTCAATGGACGAGGCAGCAAGACTCGCCTGCTGTTGTTGCAATACCATGTCTTTATGGCACTTGGAGCACATATTCATGGTAGCTGCACTTCCAAAGAAGCCACAGTTGTTAATGCAAAGAATAGGGCCTTCGGGAACTTGACAACCAGTTTCTTTGGAAGATTCCATTCCTTCAAGTCCTAATATTTCGACATAACATGCACTCAGATATGCATAAGGCTATTCAAGAAATGCATCAAAAGTAAAGGGCACTAGCATTGACCCAAGAAAATTCCCATGCGGGAAACGAAACATGATTGCAAGAATCTATAACATCCTGATCCAAGTTTAATGCCTAAATCAAGCGAGCTTGAATGCAAAATTATTTAGCTCAACAAAAGCGTTTACTAAACAAAAACTTATAAAGTGTTCTTGTTTCAAAAGAAAGAAAAAAAGAAGCAGAACCAATTCAGATACACAAAATGACACTTTTTGAAGTAGTAACTGCATAGTTGTGTCGCATACTTGTTGAGACCACATGCATTGAACACATCTCCCATCCACACACAATTCAATAAAGTAGCTAATCTAATGGAACAATCCAGAAACTGTAAAAAAAGATAAAGGTTTACAAAAGAGCAAAAAACTGTTTATGCAAAAAAGTAAAGTTATAGACCCAAACCGAGTTTATAGAAGCAAATCAGACTTGAAGTGCTTAAGAAAGTTCAACAAAGTGAAATAGTAAGGTCAACGTACAAACCTAAAACTTAATCCATGTATTGTTCTTGCATCAATACAAATCAAGAACTATAATCTGAGACAAATCCAGACACTTCATTAAACCACTAAGACAAGACAAGGACTGCTTACTCATATGAGCAGATAATGTCAAGTCAATATAACAGGATGCAATACTGAATCTGATACGAATCCTCGTAGGCATTAAAAGCACACACGAAATTGAAGTCAATCGTGCACTCAATTAACTGATCAACAAGAATTCTTGTAAAAATTCAGTCCCAATCTTTGAAACAAGTGTTTGTGAAATCCACTCCTAAACTAGATTGTGATACGATTTCTTGCAAGCAGGGGAAATACAAACACGAGTATATTAAATGTGTGCCCTTGATTCTACAAACAACAAGAATTCACACAGAAACGACTGTATCTTCCTTTTGTCAAGATTCGTATTTCCACCTAAACACTACGGTTTAGCAACAGAAATAACAAGAAACAACAATTGTGATCAACTGAACCTCCAAAGAACTAATCTTTGGCTACCCAATTGAAGAACAATCGACAAACACCACAAAATAGATAAATTTGATAAGTTTGATTTTTTTGTGATAAAAACAAGCAGCGGCACAACAAGCCAAAACTTGAAAGACAGAGAAACACTGATATAAACATAATCAATCATCTCTATGTCTAATACAATGAGATATTTATGAGCACAAGATAATCTAAAGTTTCCTAGTAAAACACAAGAATCCCAATTAAGGTAAACTCTCTAGATTACGAAATCCGACATCCGTTGGACTTAGGAATTTGTAAAACAGAAGATTTCTAATAAACATAAATCAAGATTATGCAATCCAACATCCGTTGGACTTAGGAACTTAAAATATGATAATTACTAACTAAACCTAAATAGATAATTTTGAAATTATTTAATTGAACAATCATGATCTCTCAACTTCTTGATTTTCTTAACATTTTCAATCTCTTGATCTTCAATTTCTTTCCTCAATATATAAGAATCAAGGTACTTTAAAGCTCAACCATTAATTTGCTTGTTTATCATAGTGAGAAACACAACAGAATCACTCACCAGTTCAAAATTTGAACGAAATTTTCAAATCATTCCACTTTTGCAAAACTGAAAATTCCACGATGAAAAAATAAAATAAAGGACTAAATAGTTGATAAAATAATCATGATAGTTGATAAAATAATCATGATACTTAATTACCCATCAAGTGAAAAATAACAAAATAGTGCACTATAATAGAGCCACACTGTTTGATAACCATTAAATCGCAAGTAATAGAAGGAACAAACACGGGCAACTATGAACCCATCTTATTCAACTCACTGAAAATGGGTAGCAAACAACCATCAAAATTCCCAAAAAACACGAACAAGAGAAGGAAACCAAAGGATAAACGAAGGTAAAAAAATCACAAATGAATAATTTCAATAACTTAAAAAACATCCAAGTTTCCTTTTTCTCCAAGTCCCTACAGCCCAAACACCAGATAACAAATCCCATAACTTACCTACAAGCAAAATTGACCCCATTTCCCTTCAAAACAAAAATCCCAGAAATCCATCAGCCTCATAAAAATCCTAGATTTCCATATTTCTCATAATCACTTAGTTCGAAATCAAAAGAGTAATTCCATAGGTGAAAGAGATTTCAGTCAGAAAGATCGTAAGATTTCCATAAGCAGCATAATTGATACCATAAAATAAAAGTAAGCGCACGCGAAATAAGAAAGAAAGCAAAAACCAGCAGACAGACGCAGAGAAAATTTTCATCTCTAAAATTTAACAAATAACGAGGCTTTATCCCGATCTTGACTTGGCAAAATCAACCCAACAATTTTAGACTATATCTCGACCCACGAGAAAAGTTATACAAGCAGAAGATTCAATCTTTTTATGGAATGAACAAAACCCATGAGCAGATCACAAAACCGAAGTCAAATTCTTGCAAAAAACAACGGATTAAAAATCCCAAGAGGGTCAAGAGTACCTTAGATTAAGATATAATTGGAACGGTTTGAGAGGTGAAGAAAGAAAAAGAATGAAGAGAGATAGAACACAGGAGAGAGTTCCACTTTTTAACCGATGACCAATTTTTCTCTGTCTCTTCGAAATTGGTTGAGAGATTAATTGAATATATTTATATATATGAACAGAAAAAAACGAATATGGCTTCGTTTGGAAGTCATTATATTTTTTGTCGTGAAAAAATAAAAATTTATGATAAAAAATAAAAATCTCAAACTCTCAAAATTATCACACTACACACTTTATAATATTTTTCTCTCAACTCAATTGTGATTTTCTTCACAAATGAGAGATCTATTTATAGGAAATTTTTACAAATAATCCAAAAATAAATTACATCATTACCTTCATCATCACACACAAATTTCAATATTCAACACCTAATTTTACCTAATTTTCAACATTCAAATATTCAACATTCAACATTCAATATTCAAATACACATATTTAAATATTATTTTTCAACACTCCCCTTTGTGATGATGATCATAATGATTGTCTTCATTACGTGTTTTTATACTGTCTCGTTAAAAACCTTACTACGAAAAACCCATTGGGATAAAAACCATAGTAAGGGAAAAAGAGTGCAGTCACGTAAACTCCCCCTCATGTTGACACGAACAATTCTTCACAAATTTCGTAGATTGCGCATCCCAATATTATATATGTGCTTTCTGAATATTGTCGTAGGAAGTGCCTTTGTGAAGAGATCTGATGAGTTTTCACTTGATTGAATGTGACGAACATCAATACATTTATTCTTCTCAAGCTCCTTGGTGAATGCGAAGAACTTAGGAGGAATATGTTTAGTTCTGTCGCTTTTTATGTATCCTTCTTTCATTTGAGCAACACATGCAGCATTATCTTCATATAGTATCACAGGCTTCTCGTCGAATGATAATCCGCATGAGATTTGGATATGTTGAGTCATTGATTTTAACCACACACATTCACGGCTTGCTTCATGTAGTGCAATAATCTCGGCATGATTTGATGAAGTTGTTACAAGTGTTTGTTTCTGTGAACGCCAAGAAATTGCAGTGCCTCCACGAGTAAATACATATCCAGTTTGAGAACGTGCTTTGTGTGGATCAGATAAGTATCCAGCATCGGCATAACCAATTATACTTGGATTAGCATCTTTTGAATACAAAAGTCCCAAGTCTGTCGTTCCTCGTAGATAACGGAATATATGTTTAATTCCGTTCCAATGTCTCTTTGTTGGATATGTGCTAAATCTTGCCAATAAATTTACGGCAAAAGATATATCAGGCCTTGTACAATTTGTAAGATACATAAGGGCACCGATAGCACTTAGATATGGTACTTCTGGACCAAGAATATCTTCATCATCTTCACATGGACGGAATGGATCCTTTTCTATGTTTAATGATCTAACAACCATTGGAGTACTTAAAGGATTTGATTTGTCCATATTAAAACGTTTAAGGATCTTTTCTGTATAATTTGTCTGGTGAACAAATATTCCACATTCTTTTTGTTCAATTTGTAAACCCAGACAATACTTGGTTTTTCCAAGATCCTTCATTTCAAATTCTTCTTTCAAGTATGACACAACTTCTTGAATTTCCTTATTTGTTCCAATGATGTTTAAATCATCAACATATACAGCAATAATTACGCATCCGGATGTTGTTTTCTTAATGAAAACACAAGGGCATATTGAATTATTTACATATCCCTTTTTCATCAAGTGATCACTTAGCCTATTATACCACATTCTGCCGGATTGCTTCAACCCATATAATGATCTTAGTAATTTCACAGAATAACATTCTCTGGGTTTTGAACTTTGTGCTTCAGGCATCTTAAATCCTTCAGGGATTTTCATATATATATTACTATCAAGTGATCCATATAAGTAGGCTGTAACAACATCCATAAGACGCATTTCTAAATTTTCAGATACTGCCAAGCTAATCAAATACCGAAACGTAATTGCATCCATCACAGGAGAATACGTTTCTTCATAATCAATTCCAGGCCTTTGAGAAAAACCTTGTGCAACAAGTCGAGCTTTATATCTTACTATTTCATTTTTCTCATTTCGCTTTCGAATAAAAACCCATTTGTATCCAACAGGTTTTACACCTTCAGGTGTAAGGACTATAGGTCCAAAAACATTACGTTTATTTAGCGAATCCAATTCAACCTGGATGGCATCTTTCCATTTTATCCAATCCTGCCGATTTTTACATTCACCAAAAGATTTTGGTTCATGATCTTCATTATCATTTATGATGTCGATTGCCACATTATAAGAAAATATATCATCAATTTCTTCTATATCTTTTCGGTTCCATATTTTTCCAGTATTAATATAATTGATAGAGATTTCATGATTCTCGTCAGTTTGTGGTTCTGACAAAACATTTTCATCATCATGTGTTTCTTCAGGAACATCATTCTCTATTTTGTGATCATTATGTGTTTCTTCAGGAACATCATTCTCTATTTTGTGATCATTGTGTTTCTCTATGAATTTTCTTTTTCGAGGATTTTTATCCTTGGAACCAACTGGCCTTCCACGCTTCAGGCGTTTAATGACATCATGACTATCTTCAATTTGTTTCTTCGGAATTTCAATTCGAGCAGGGGCATTTGCAGCATGTATATATGATTTAGTTACCCCTTTTGTGTCTGCAAATGCATCTGGTATTTGATTTGCTATTCTTTGCAAGTGCACAATTTGCTGTACATCTTTTTCACATTGTTTTGTTCTTGGATCCAGATGTAACAATGATGATACATACCATGTAATTTCTTTTTCGGTATGTTTCTGTTCTCCCCCTAACATTGGGAAGATTTCCTCATTAAAATGACAATCAGCAAAACGTGCTGTGAACACGTCGCCTGTCTGTGGTTCAAGATATCGAATGATCGATGGACTATCATAACCAATATAAATTCCAATCTTTCTTTGAGGTCCCATTTTCTTTCGTTGAGGTGGTGCAATAGGCACATACACCATACATCCAAAAATTCTCAGATGAGAAATGTCTGGTTCTTTACCAAATGCAAGCTGCAATGGGGAGTATTTATGATATGCACTTGGTCTGATGCGAATTAATGAAGCAGCATGTAAAATTGCATGTCCCCATATAGAAATAGGGAGCTTTGTTTTCATAATCATTGGTCTAGCAATCATTTGCAGACGTTTAATCAATGATTCAGCCAATCCATTTTGAGTATGTACATGAGCAACAGGATGCTCAACAATGATTCCCATAGACATACAATAATCATTGAAAGTCTGGGAAGTAAATTCACCAGCATTATCAAGTCTAATTTTCTTGATTGTATAATCGGGAAATTGATTCCTCAATTTTATTATTTGAGCAAGTAATCTTGCAAATGCAACATTTCGAGTTGACAATAAACATACATGTGACCATCTGCTGGAGGCATCAATCAATACCATAAAGTATCTGAATGGTCCACATGGTGGATGGATTGGTCCACAAATATCACCCTGAATACGTTCAAGAAACATTGGTGATTCAGTTTGGATTTTGGCTGGTGATGGTCTTATAATAAGTTTTCCAAGAGAACATGCTTTACATTGAAACTTATTATTCTGAAAGATCTTCTGGTCTTTCAATGGATGACCATGTGTATTTTCTATAATTCTTCGCATCATTGTTGAACCAGGATGTCCTAATCGATCATGCCAATTGGTTAATATTGAAGAATTAT